>NC_139579.1:12727139-12834639 GCF_946808225.1 Silurus aristotelis
ACAGTTTGTGGAATTGCCCTGATATTATGTATCAGTGAGTCAGACGGATTAAACCGCTTTTACAGCACTCATGCCAAGAGTATAAAAATGGAGCGTCTTCCCTCTGGTCAGCAGTAAGCTATTGTCCCCGGCCATCACTCCGAAATGTGAAGATCTGTCTCTGCTTCCCCAAAAGGCATGAGAGTCTTTTGTGACAGTGTGACACCCTCATTCACTTTCCCTACTGACAGCTGAGACATGGGGAACTAGGTGTATCCCCCTGCCATCCATTCCCGCCCCTTTCTCCTCATCTACTACTCTTCTTTATCCCTTAACATCTGTATCCTGTGGATTTGAAAGACACTTCCCAGGGGACATCTAGGAGACTGACTAAGGTCTCAGTGTAAAGAAAACGTGACAGTAGCAAATTTCACAAATCAATGCAAAAATAATAATAAATATAATAAAAATATATACATATATATATATATATATATAAAATAAATGAAAAGCTATGAGTATTTTGTTTAGTTAAACTGAACAAATAAATAAATAAATACATTTTTGTCTTAATATTTAAATACATTTTGTATTTATGAACTTAACACTTATGAAAACATTGAGGAAAAAAAATCAGCCTTGATACAATGATGTGTTTTGTGTATATAGTTAAATAAATAAATAAATAAATAAATAAATAAATAAATAAATAAATAAATAATAATAATAAAAAAGTCCTTTGTGTTTTATTATTTAAATAAATAAATACATACATATTTAATAGTAAATATATGTTTTATATTTTAAGTAAATGAATGTGATAAATGTAAATATAGAGCTATAGTGCACCCCAGGACTTCCCACCTTACCTACATCAGTACCAGTACTAACACCCTTGTGGCACAAATCTCCACAAGCAAACTACAAAATCGAGTGGAACATCTCACGGAAAAGTCGAGATTCTTACACCAGCAAATGGGGACTCAATGTGACTCAAAATGTTCAGAAAGATTCACACATATTGTTTCATTTGTCTAAAAAACCTATTTGAACGGTTTATTTTATATTGTTTTATATGATTTTAGAATCTGGATTAGTGTGTTTACTGAAGTGTCTAATAAATATGTTCTGTGTCTCTGCTATGACATTGAACACAAACGTAACCAGTCATCATTTGTGCTGATGATACATGTGTTGGTCACATGACTGTGATTAATCTTAGTGTAGCGTGAGCTCGAGTCAGTGGAATATAATGAGCACAAGAAAAGGTCATGCGTCCCAATAATTACCAACAGGACAAGTCTGTCTGTCTGTCTGTCTGTCTGTCTGTCTGTCTGTCTGTCTGTCTGTCTATCTATCTATCTATCTATCTATCTATCTATCTGTCTGTCTGTCTGTCTGTCTGTCTGTCTGTCTGTCTGTCTGTCTGTCTGTCTGTCTGTCTGTCTGTCGCTATCTATCTATCTATCTATCTATCTATCTATCTATCTATCTATCTATCTATCTATCTATCTATCTATCTATCTGTCTGTCTGTCTGTCTGTCTGTCTGTCTGTCTGTCTGTCTGTCTGTCTGTCTGTCTGTCTGTCTGCCTGCCTGCCTGTCTGTCTGTCTGTCTGTCTGTCTGTCTGTCTGTCTATCGATAATTTGCTTTCAACTGCTTTTAAAATTAGTGCGATTTTCCAGCATTTGCAAAAAAATAATAAAATGTGGAGATTTTCGGAGAGAACAGCTTGTAAGTTTTTGTGTGGACTTTTTTATTTCATTAGCCCATATGTTTACCAGAATTTCTGGTCTTTAAAATAGTTTTTAGTTTTTTTTTTTCCAATGGAATTTTTGCATCAAATAGTTTTGCACAACATGAATGAACATAAAAAAAAAAAACAGTAAATGGTAATGCTAAATTTGATGTGAATTTTAGATCCAACTTAATTCAAATGAAAATATTGTAGTGATTGCGCATTATATAGTAAATCATTGTAATTAGGGCATAATACTTTTATTAAGTATTTTAACGTTTTGATGAGGCGATGTTTGTTTGCATGATGATATTTCTTGATATCTAATTGCTAGTCCCTGCCTGGTCACCCCTAATAAAAACCCCTGGTTCCACCTCTGGTCAGGACTAAAAAGAAAAGAGCCATTCGTCTTAATTTCATAATAAACATCTTTATGCTTGTGATGATATGGACAAACGTCTGTGGACAACTGAGGATGAAGTTTGTATGTGCCTTTGTGAACATCCCATTCCACATTTAGAGCCCATTTGCTGTCATAATAATAATCTCCACTCTTCTGGGAAGATGTTCCAATAGATTTGAGGAAGATTTGTGCTTATCAAGCCAGCTAGTAAAGTCAGGTACTGATGAAGGTGAGGTGATGAAGTCTGGGGTGCTGTGTTCTTAATCAACCCAAATGTATTCAATAGGGTTTGAGCTCTATAGCGGGACAATCAAGATCTTCCACTTAAATCCATGTAAAGTGTATCTGGAAACAAGTGAAGAGAAAATTTCATGCTTTTTTAGAACCATTTATGGTCCTGTATCTGCTTGGAACCATCTATGAAGAGCAAATATTCTGATGTCGATCGCCCTAAATAATTAAATACGTCCTATTTATATAACCTTAAAATCTTGCACAGACATTCACCTCTTCCTGCAGCTACACCATGAATGGAACGTCCTTGATCCATCAAATCAGATACATTGATCCTCCGAATCTGATGACTTTAATTAAGTATTGGACTGAAATCTTCAGGAAAGTTGACCTCTAGTATCCCGGAAGCTACAGTAGCTCAGAACTGAACTGTTTCTGTTTTCTGTTGGCCCGTGCATAAAACTTTTCCTCTCGTCTTACCCAAGCATTATCAGTACCCATACGGCATAGCTGCAGTGCTACAGAGAGTTAGAGACGAAGTTTAAGAAGGTATAGAAGACTTTGGGGCTTAAGTGTAACTTTAGTGGCGTTGCTGCTGCTCTTGCCGTTGTTGTCTAGCTGATATGCTAAGAAGGTAATGGCTTTCGGACTTTTAGGATTCTCATCCATCTCTCTTTCACTCGTTCTCTCCCTCGCTCTGCTCATCTTCTCCAGCATGCTCTCTTATTCATACCAAGCTGCCACTCCACACCCCAGTGCCTGCCAAGGGCTGAATTATTTTATTTGGATGTCTCCAGACCGAGACTGACCAGAATATTTTGAGCGCATCCAAGTCTATATCTCATTTGTCTTGTTTGGGGAATGCAATCAATGCCTTTTTTTTTTCTCTCTTTTTGGGTGTGTGTGAAAGTGGTTTGAGATCTGTAGCATGATTATTGATCGGGTTTACATTTAGGCACCAAATAAACAGCTGGAAGGTTTTAAAATTGCACTTTGACAGCCACAGGAGGGGGAAAAAAGGACAAAACTTGCCAACGTGACATCTTTAAAAAACAAATTGTGACTATTCGAAATAAACATCTATCTATCTATCTATCTATCTATCTATCTATCTATCTATCTATCTATCTATCTATCTATCTATCTATCTATCTATCTATCTATCTATCCATCCATCCATCCATCCATCCATCCATCCATCCATCCATCCATCCATCCATCCATCCATCCATCCCTATTTATTAATATATTTAATAATATTTTTTATAAAGAATTTTTATTAACGTGCGATTCAGGCAGCTGCGCATTTCTGTTCGACCATTTTTGTAACAGATCTAAATAAATATAATATAGAAAAGTCGAAAATTAAACCTTCAACACAACACATATTTATTTACGACGTCCTTTCTTTACTCATATATATATATATATATATATATATATATATATATATATATATATATATATATATATATATATATATATATATATATATATAAAAAATCACTACACATTTGTTTTGCTTATGCCCCAAGTCTTAAATCAGGCACCAAAATCCTCAATGACGCAACACAGCCGGCGATTAAAAACAGTTGCTTTTGGTGTCTCCTTATGATTTATGGTGATTTGAATCACCATAATTACTTTCAAACAGTTACAAGAATATTTAGTCTTCATGCTCTATGTTGAGTTCGGTTTGACTGATAATAAACATACATTTACATAAAGCATTCATATTTTGTGCATGGCCATGTTGATTAGAGAATTAAAAACATGAAAAGAATGAAGTTAAGGAACATTTAGAAGAGTTACAAATGTGCAATTTAGTCGCGATTTATCACAAGTTACAGTGACCTGCTATAGAGCTCTGACCCGCACCCCAGCCGTCCTCACTTCCCTCCAGCATCACGATCCATGAAGATATGGTTCACAAGGGTCACTGATAAACATCTACTCATATTTGATTGTCCTCTTTATTCGCTCTTGAAGTTAATAAAGTTACTTTATTTCATTTGTCGGTCATATCGGTGCGTAAGTTTTTTTTTTGTTTTTTTTTTATAGGTATACGATAACCTCTGTTTTTTCCCGTGCAAATAAATCAAGACTTTTTCCAACACAGTTAATTGATGATTCTTTATGAAGAAATAGCTTGTGACAATATTTCTGTACACTTCGTTAGTCTGATTAGATCGTCTTTAATGTATGCTGTTTATTAAAAACTTTTATTATTAACACGTCTGCTGAACGATGAGGAAAAACCAAGCGAACGCAAAAGAGCGAAGCTTTAAGTGGTCTTTCTCTTTATTTATTGAACATCTTAGATTTCTAAACTATGGATAACAGAGCTCAAGATCTGCCCATATAGGTAAGATACAAAAAGAAATGTTTAAATAATAATAGATAATAAAATTAATTACAGTACATCTCAGGATTTCAAGAAGTTTAAATAATGTCCAATTGTATCCCTTCTTAAATCAATCCACCTCTTAATACCATCATTAGAACACCACGGCTATAGAAACCATCAATATAGAGAGAAATCAAGAAGTCTCCTTTCACTGGAGCCACAGCAGCACCACCCACATCCATCATCTCTAGCAGAAGCGTCGGTTTTAACCTCGAATGAGCCCTTGTGCATTTTTTCCGTGAATTATCCTGTGTTTTCCTGGGGATTTAAAACAAAGGCAAATTGTATGTTTTTGCACAAATTCTACAAAAAAAACGAAACATCAAAGTGTAAACGGAAAAAAAGCATAACGACTGTTTTGAATCGTTTCGGCCGACATTTTTTTCATCGCGATTTCAAGCTTCTCGAGAAAAGTCCGTCTTGTCCTTAAATGTCTTTTCTTTCTTTTCCTTTATTCCCGGTCAGTTGAAAAAAAAAAACAGCTATTCAATCCACACGTGTATATCGGAGCTTGCGCAGTTTGCTACGGATGTTGGTCGCGAGGTCTGACTCGGTCGCCTTCTAGAGGACCTCGGATTGGACGAATCACAATCTGATTGGTTCAGTAGAATATATGTGATGTAGTGGGTGAAATCTGATCGGATAGAAACTCCAAGTCTTAGCTAACTTCAGCGACATTAAGACAAATGCATGCCGTTGGATGAAGCCCACTCGATTCATCTACAGTTTTTTTCTCATTCATTTTCTCGATTCATCTCATTTTTTTCTACGTTACAAAGACAAAAGTTATTGGTACCCCTTGAGATTTCCAGACATATTTGGTTGTTTTCCAAATGGTTCTCCCAAATATTTCCAGGCACACAATTGTTAGATATCTCTCTGGATGTTGTGGCGTTAGAATCATAGTTGCCTGCATTTCAGACCTTTTGACCTCACCCATAATCTGGTGAAACATCTACACAGACAGGAGTGGAGGGTCTTTTAGGAGAAAATGGGCACTTAGGTGTGAAACTGGATGCTCATGCAAACCTTACGGTGAGGTGTCCATGAACTTTTGTCCATATATTGTACTTATTAAAAGAAAAAAAATCAGCCCTGATTGAATCTTTGACCATGATGAGTTTTGCACCGTAGTTCACCGGTAGCCCGTGTCTACCGTGAGGAAACGTTGACGCATAGGGCGGATGATAAAGCCAATATCTCCAAATCCTTCACCCCGGCCCGGTGCATGACGATGGCCGAGTGCCAGAGAAGTCGAGCCTGTGCATGTTTCAAAGTAAAGGAGAGTGGATCAGGCTGTGTGTGTGTGTGTGTGTGTGTGTGTGTGTGTGTGTGTGTGTGTGTGTGTGTGTGTGTGTGAGAGAGAGAGAGAGAGAGAGAGAGAGAGAGAGAGAGAGAACCAAGGCTGCACATAAAAGCACAGTGCAAAGCCACTACAGAAAGGGACAGAGAGATGGAAGTGACGGACTCGGAATACTAATCCCGTTAGCACAGCAATCAAAACCGTGCCGCATTCTCATCCCTCTGTTACACACCATCTCTTTCTCTCTTTCTTTCTCTTTCTGTATCTCTTTATCCATTTCTCACTCATACTATCTCTTGCACTTTATTTTTATTTGTCTTACTGTGTGTCTGTCTGTTCTATTCTGTCATATTATATCTGTATCTTACTCTCTTTTTCTCTATCATACTGTTTGTCTGTATCTGTCTCTCTCTCTCTCTCTCTCTCTCTCTCTCTCTCTCTCTCTCTCTCTATCTTTATCTCTCTCTATCTAGCTTTCTTTTTTCTCATATTATGTCTGTATTCTTCTCTCATTCTTTCATTTCTCCCATACTATCTATCTCTCTCTCTTATCTATCTAGCTTGCTCTCTGTTTCTTTTATTTTAGCTCTGTGTCTCTTCCTTTCATTCTTCTATTTTCCCTCATACTGTCTATCATTTTCTCTTTTCTTCTTTCTCATGTTTTCTCTCATATTATATCTCTGTTTCTCCCTCTCATTCTTTAATGTTTTCTTATAATGTCTATCTGTCTTTCACTCACTCTTTTTCTCTCTTTCTCTCTCTCTCTCTCTATCTCTTTCTCTCTCTCTCTCTGTCTCTCTCTCTCTCTCTCTCTCTCTCTCTCTCTCTCTCTTTCTCTCTGCCTGTTTGACTCTTTTATACTGTCATACTTTTATACTCTCTCTCTATCTGATTCTTTCTTTGTGCCTCTCTTTTTCTTATATATTGCCTGTCTCTCTGCCTGTCTGTCTTTCTGCCTGTCTGTCCGTCTGTCCCCTCTCCCCAACCCCCTTTATTAACCCTATGGCGTGACAGCCTCGAGTCTGGAAGAAAGTCATTATATTGGATTGAGAGACAGAAATACTCCACGTTAACTGGTTGCCTGCTCAGATAAATTCCAAATGCAGCTTCAACTGTACTGCTTCAATGTACTGGAAGGAAGGAAGGAAAAAGCAATGAATGAATGAAAGAAGAAATGATGTAATAAATGAATAGATGGGGCTGTCTGTAGTAGTCTGTCTGTCTGTGTCTGTCTGTCTGTCTGTCTGTCTGTCTGTACATGCATCTAGTTTTTTGTTGCTGTTCATTCTTTCGTGCCCTCTTTGTCCCCTGTGCATCTACCCTGATTGTTGTCTCTCTCTCTCTCTCTCTCTCTCTCTCTCTCTCTCTCTCTCTCTCTCTCTCTCTCTCTCGCTCTCTCTTTCTCTCTCTCTCTCTCTCTTACTCTTACTCTCTCTCTCTCACTGCAAAATACAGTGATAGGATTGCGGGTGAATCATTAGCCGAGGGACTGATTTCCCCTGACGGGTCACGGCTCTATTCTCCAGGCGAGAGGAATGATACGAAGTGCGCTAATGTATCAGCAAAGCTAAAAATATGAATCAGCTTTGATTGCTCTGCGGCCTTAATTTATGCTAGCTTTCGTTTTTTGCAAACGATGACCGCTCTTTTTTCGGTCTTTCTCGCACACACATGTACACATGTAAACACACACACACACACACACACACACACACACACACACACACACACACACACACACACACACACCTTAGGCCACCTGTTTGTTATTCTCATCTGGCTTGTCACACAGGGGATTATTTAAGCTTCACCTAACTCATTTCAAGGTGCAATGGCCTAGGGAGTCAAGCAGCACTTTAATCCGACCGAGAGTGAATAAGCAAGAGTGTGTTTACATGTGTGTGTGTGTGTGTGTGTGTGTGTGTGTGTGTGTGTGTGTGTGTGATGAGAGAGAGAGAGAGAGAGAGAGAGAGAGAGAGAGAGAGAGAGAGAGAGAAAGAGAGAGAGAGAGAGAGTGAGGACAGACAGCCATTATTACAAGTGAAATTGCTCTTTGGCTTAACATACAGAATAAAGGACACAAAGCCGTCATCAAGCCGGACTATTCATAATCCATTTGGAAAGCTCCATCTGCAGCATGTCTTCCAAAATGAAGTTGTCAAACCTTCAGATTTTCGAAAGCGTATTTGCGTCTCGGTTTAGGGGGAAGAAAAAAAATGTCAGATGAAACTGAGAAAACAGGATTGGGCGAAAAAAAAGCAGGCTTTGACCAAAAAATAAAAAATCTACTCCGTATCCCGACCTGGACGAACTCTCGAATTGCGCATTCATCTTCTAGAACAGCGTCTCTGACACTGGCTGCGATGTAAACAATAGGTTTGGATGAAATGAACTCGTTCTCATGGTAAAAGCTTTTACTTCTGGGTCTTGTACTGTAGAGCCGGCACTTCATATCATCTAACAGCTAATGCAATACACACAAAAAAGAATGTGTTCACAAAGAAAATTTGACAAGTGAAAATTACATTTGTGTTGGAATCATGGAAGGAGTCTCCAGTGTCAGAAATTCAATCCACAAAGTGGAGTCCTCAGAATGGCTAGTGAAACAGGAAACTGTTTATATTAAACTATTGGGGAAAAAAGTCATATTTTATTGGGACACCAGACTTTTCTAGCTGTAGGTGCTTCTTAAGTGTAAAATTCGGAATGCATGTACGCATTAGCACCACCAATGACCCCTAATGCCCCCCAATGCCTCCCCAACCCTCCCCTTTCCCACTCTTTGGACCGAATATTCAGACTCCAATATCACACAGTATTTAAATGCGCTTGATCGGACTTGACTTCATAGGATTTTAACAGTCATATGTGGTTCTTCCCCAAGCACAAACTTGGAGGCACACAATCGTAGCATGGAATTTTCCCTCCACTTCACGAACAGACCCAGTTTCAGCATGACACAAAGTGCACAAAGCTGGGTCCATGAGGATATGCTAATAGGTTGGAGTTAAATATCTTCCGCAATAGAGCTCGAACCCTGTTAAACGCCTTTGGGATTTTCTCACCTACATCAATTCCTGACTTTCTAACTGACTAAATCTCCATAAATCTCCTGGAACATCTTCCCAGAAGAATGGCGGTCATTATAAGGACAAATAGAGACTAAATGTAGACAATGTACTTATATATACTTAAATATTCTGTATACAATTCAAAGACCGTCTTCTATAGTCTTCTTATAGTGTTTTCGAAAGGTATCAAATGCATAGCTGTCCAGCCTAAACTGTTCGCTAGCTACTGTTAATCCACGCTTAGACTCTTATTATCATGCACATCATATCCCTCTGTCATTTGCCGAATGCCTCGCCAGCTCATTCACGCTCACTTCTTTTTTTTTTTTCACCAAGGGTTAAAACTCTTCTTTTTCTCCGTGCCTCTCTCGCTCGGCTTTGTGTTCGCTCACATTTCCTGTAGGTCACAGCGAGTTCAGCGTTGCCTTTGATTGCTTTTAGTCTGCACCGTCTAGTCAAAAAGAGTTTATAAATTAGGAAATAAGCAGCACAACAGATGTCTGTCTTTTTCTTTTTCCTTTTATTTATTTATTTAAAAAAAAAAGATTTGACATCCTCTGGAGTCTCTCTCACTCTCAAACACTCTTTTTTTTCCCTCTCTCTCATTTTGTTACTCTCTGTCTTACTTTAACATACTATTTGCTTACAGGAAGAATAACTGAAGCATAATAAAGTCCCAATTATCTGGGTCATGATGCCATTCTTCCACCTGGGCTGTAGCCTCCTGTGCACAACATATGGACAGGGGAAAAAGAAAGGAAGATCCCGAACGGATTTTTTTTCTTCATCAGTCAGAATAGTGTTTTTTTAGCTGTAAGTAAACATGTGTAACCTGGGGATTTTATTTTATTTATTATTGCATCGGCATAAAAATTACCGATGTGATGCATCGATTTATAAAAGAATGCAAGTTTTCTAAATAAACCTTTCTAAATAAACATTTATTTATATGTAATTATTAGTAGCTGCACTATACCTTTTATTTTAAAAAAAACAATAATTTGTGACCAATATAAGTAGTTTTATTTCTAACCAATAAACTGTACCTCAAGCGTGTTCTTTCAGCACCAGCCCAATATAATATAAATTAACATGGCAGAGGTAGAGCTGCATCCTTCTGGAGACAGAACAGGAAAAGATTTTATTCGCACTACACAGGCTTGTTTGTGAAAGGGCCATGAGTTAGAAGTCAGAAAGCACTTGGGTCACTTGCTGTTTGTCTGAACGAAAGAAATAAAAGCGGATTATCTGTACCATATTGAATTGCAATTCATCGTATTCTTTTTTTAAATTGAATCGCATTTTGTTGAATCGAATCAAAATGGATTTGCACTGGAATCATATCGGTAGCTGCTTCATATGTATCTTTAATATATCGTATCGTTGGCTATCGCATCAACCTCAGTTTTAAAGATGCTCATCCCTAATATATATATATATTTTTTTTTTGTAATAATGATAATCACATAATAATGATGTGAAAGCAAGCTACAAATATCAAATTTATATTCAATCTTTATGGTAAATTGGAAATTGAATCCAATGATGCCTAAAAAGAAGAACATTTAGCCTACAATTTCAGACGCAAAGGCAGATTATGGCATTTTTCTTTTTTTCTTTTTTTTTTTCCTAAAAAAAAAACGTTTTCTACAAAAATTTATAAATAAATAAATGATCAACAGTTAGACCAGAGTGGAGTCAATTTTCAAATGTAGACATAATACACCTCTTAAAAAATATCATATAAAACTTTATATTATTGCATCTAATGATATAAAAAAAATCCCAAGAAAAATGGCTTTCATATGTACAAAGACGAAAAACACTGAGCAAATACTTTGCGACCGTGAAAAAAATCAGAGTGTCTTTAAAAGAATGTGTGTGAGTAAATGAGTAAGTTTCCAAAAAGGGACGGCAAAGTATTTCAGCTGAATGTTTGGAGAACTGTCCAGGTGCTGAAAGTGTATAACGCTGTTCTTCATGCTAAAGTATCTATCTATCTATCTATCTATCTATCTATCTATCTATCTATCTATCTATCTATCTATCTATCTATCTATCTATCTATCTATCTATCTATCTATATGAAATCTTCATACTGTACATGACCTACTTTGTTGCATAGAAACAAAATCAACATGCAGACACCATGCTTACACTAGTCATTCTTACATAAATTCTTCTGTTAGAGCCAAGTGAAATCTAGAAATTTCAACAAACGGTACAGCTTCAATGTCTGAAATGAACATTTTACCCCAAAAGGCTGCAATTCATCTGTCAAAACTGTGAACGCCGTCTAAATCCGTGCTACATGGAAAGCAAGCCGAGCCTTAAAACTCAACATAAAACCGTATTAAATTATCTGGAAGGAGGATCATTTGCTAGGGTTAGGAAGATCTTGAGGAAGATCTGAAAGATCTTGAGTGGCCTGCTGTACAGCTATAAATGCTACGGGATAAGTGGGACCATCAGTGCCTGACTATACTAACACCCTTCTAGGTGTCTGCACCCTGTATTAGTTTTGTCATCGTGCTCTGGTTATGAAACATCTAAACAATTATGAAAGTGCTATTAGTAGAAGATAAAGTATTATCCACAAAGGCAGGCCAACAAATAGTAAAAGGACAACTATAGGTGTTAAGCACACCCTGTACTGTACGTCATTTTTAAACCAATTTTTTTTGCGCTAGAATAATATTCTAATATTTTATCCGATGGAGAACATTAAAGGCTTTATCTGCGCTTACAGACCTGCTTGTGGCGTTTTACACTCGCCCGAGCTGCCGCAACACATTTAACCTTCATTTCATCTCTGCTCTCGGTGGTGAGTTATTTACAGCATGGCTAACTAGTTAACCGGCTCATTAGCAAGACCACAACACGTTTAGTCGAAAATTAAAAGAGAGAAAACGGCCTGCTTTGGATTTATGCCTTGTAGCAGTAATTAAACTGAAATTTGACCCCGTTTGTTACTTAATTGTTAAAATGACATGAGATGGGACAAAAAGCATCTCAGTTCACTGCACAGTAGAGATGGAAAATACCACTTCTTTTTTTTTTTTTATTCTATACCACAAATTTTCAAGACTCTAACCTCAACTCTATTGAACACCTTTGGGACGAACTGGAGAATTGACACATCCCTGGCTTCCAAACATCACTGTGGAAAGGGATGCTTAAATATATTTACGTCAGGTGTACACAAACCTTTGACCATATTGTGTATATCATGTATGAATTCTGTATTTCTAGTACTGTGTGTGAAAAAAAATAAACAAAGGGTGAAGGAAATTGTATGTATTTATTTATTTATTTATTTATTTATTTATTTATTTATTTATTTATTTATTTATTAGGTATCCAAGCTTGCCGAAGGCCTCCTTATTCAGGGGAAATTGTGTAATTAAAAAAAATTATAATAATAAACAAATAAACAAACAAACAAAAATATGTATGATATAATCAATAAGTAGTTTATTACAGAAATATTGCACCAAAATAATCTTTTTGTGAAATATGAACCTTGGATCGAGGAAAACCTCCAAGAAAACATCAAACTACAAAGACTTTTATTTCAGATAGCTCAGATCCCTCACTAAAGTGAACCGATTTATCATACATGATATTCACATGTTCCCGAGTTCGCTTTCATACCCTGGAAGTGTTTGTGGCCATCGGATTTTTTTCAACATACCGTTTAGATTCGTTTTCGCCTCCAAAATGAACGAGCGAGATCAAAAGGGCGGGACTGGAGCTTGCCCAGTGGGTGTGTCGATTGCATTCGGATCGGAGCGAGAAAGCTGCGAGAAAAAGCTACTCGTTCTGACTAATGAGAGTTCTCAGTTGGACTTCGCTCACAGCCTGAACCTATTACACACCTTTAAATAGACAAAAGTGTTGTTCCCCGTGTGATAACGAGCGTCTCTGATGGATGCTGCACACATACAGCAACAAAGCACTAAAGATAGTCTGTTTTAAACAGACAGCTTATCCACATGGGGTAGGAGGATATTCCGCAGGGCCAGGTTTAAAGGTTTTGACAGCACATTCAATGCTCTGTGTGGAGACAGTGATAGGCAATATCTCAGGAGCTGGAGGGAATTCTGCCTGCATTAGACCGAGCTCTCAAATAAGGTGCTTATTGCACAATACAACTCTATTTCTCTCCATTATATATATATATATATATATATATATATATATATATATATATATATATATATATATATATATATATATATATATATATAATGGAGAGAAATAGAGTTGTATTGTCATTTTCATTCCACAATCATGACTGTTTAAAACGCAGTGCAGCCTGAGGGCCGGAGGATTGCGGACATCCCTCCTGCACAGATTCTTTGAAACTTTTATCGATTATTATGTCCTGAAAATGATGAGTTATTCAAACCGTTTTGCAATTTGATGAACATTTTTCTGAAATTGTTTCACAGTCTTTCACAGATCTCTACAATGTATTTATACACGATTAACTGTTTCAATTTTAATCACATACTTTATTCTTTATTTTATTTTATTATTATTTTATTTTTATTATTATTTTTATTATTTATATATATTTTTTTTAATTATTATTATTTTATTGTTTATTTTATTATTATAATTATTATTATTATTATTATTATTATTTTATTGTTTATTTTATTATTATAATTATTATTATTATTATTATTATTATTATTATTATTATTTTATTGTTTATTTTATTATTATAATTATTATTATATTATTATTATTATTATTATTATTATTATTATTATTATTATTATTATTATTATTAATATATTTATTTTCTTTTCATTCTTTATTTTACCTACTTTATTCTTTATTATTTTATCTACTTAATTTATTTTTAATGACATACTTTTTCCAGACTTTTGTATACTTTTTTTAAAACATGTTGCAGCCATCAAATTTCAAATGAGCTTTTTTGTTTTGATTATTTTTACCTGAAAATGCTATATTTCCTTAGTTTACACACACACACACTCACACACACACACACACACACACACACACACACACACACACACACACACACACACACACATTATATATTTATTTTTACTTATTTTTTACTTGTTTAAACTATTGTGCTTGATCAGTAAAGACTAAAAAAAAAAAACTAATTATCATTAGATTTTAACAAAAACTACCTCTGCCAAGAGGTTACAGCATTGCAAATGATAGAGTTTATGTACAAAAGTTTGTAGACACCTGATGATAAGATTCATATGATTCATATAGGCTTTTTAAACATCCTATTGCACCTTTATTTGCTCTTATAATAAACTCAACTCTTCCTGGAAGATGTTCCACTAGATTTCTGGAGATTTGTGTGAGATTCAATCAGGCACAAGGATGGTATTAAATATGTGCAGTCAATGTTCCAAATCATCTCAGTAGTGTTCCCTAGGGTTATATGGCTTTAAAGGGATGACTTGGCATGTTGGATCAGGTTCGGGTCTCCTAGTTCAAGTGAAGGGAAAATCTCATGCTAGAGCATCTGATTAATTCCACATTACAGGTGTTTGAGAACAATTTGGGGAAAACCGACAGATGGTTGGACAAATCAGGTGTCCCAATACTTTCGTCAATCTAATGTGACTCGGTTGAGTGAAGCTTGATTTCTGTACTAAACACACACTCGTGTTTTTACCTGATCTGACGCTAGTCTGGGAAACGGCGTGCGAACCGCAAGACCTTATCAAAAAACTCAAACACTTTCGACAAGGTTTGACAGAGACAGATGTTTGAATGTTAGGTGTACTTTACACCTCTGAGTGAAAAAATAAATAAATAAAAAAATTGCACTCGCAAACAGAACGAGAAGCAAAAAACCGAGACGGTTGCAAAAAAAAAAATTATAGAAAGGTCTGTGAATATTTACAGAGATCAGGGGAATACACATGACATTCAGAGATAAACACATACAACGTCCTCTGGAGTGTACCCTCGTATCTTCACAAGCCAGCGCCTCGAAAACTATTTACAACACACAGCTGTCATCAAAGCCCCCGAGGCTTACAGAGAAGGGTCAGGCGTGCAATTAGATCTCCCCGAAAGACTCCTGCAAGTTTTCCAATGAAGAGTAGGAGATGAAGAAGAAGAAGAAAGTGTGTAGTTTTTAGAAGGAGAACAAATTTGACTTCGGTCTTTTCTTCGCTAGCGTAGCTGCTCCTCAGTGCTCTAAAACTCGAGATGTTTTCCGACGTACACGATGCATCCGTCAATGACTAATTATTCCAGCCGGAATTACACCACCCTCTCTCAACATACAGTCAATGAGGCCGAGCGACGAGGGAATGAAGCAAGCACAACACCCGCGCCATTAATGGTGGAGGATTGCAGATACGGTGTTTCGAGAGGGCGGGTTCGTAATAGAACAAAACCTTCGCTGTTTGATCTGTAAATTAGCACAATAAGCTGAGAGAAGATGGGTCGCCCTTGTAGGTTGTATTAGCGGACAGCCACGGATATTAGATAAGAGGGATGTTTGCTTACCTGGGTTTGCCGTGATGTGTGAAGGGTGTAATTATACAAGCTAATAGGTTGTAATAACGCAAATTGACGTTTTATTTATTTTTTTATTATTTTTTTTTTTTTTTCAGGATGAAAATGCTCTCTCATGGGCTTTTTTTTGCATTCAATGCATGCACTTTCAGAAAACAGTGTTCCATGTGTGAACTACTTGCTTTGGTTCTACCCTTTAGAGTTTCAGGGTACTAGGCTATGTACTGTACATGTACCCAGGGCTTCCATGCATTTTGGAAAAGAAAGGAATTTGATTTGAGTGATTTTCAGATCTGGATTAATATGGGGGGAGGAAACAGTGAGTATTGAAATATATTTGCGTTTTTTGTACCGTTGCTCTATTTGGCTTTCTAGTATATAAAATTAAGAATTTGTAAAAATATTTTTTATAAAACTAAAAGCTAATCACAAAGGCTACACTAATCCGGGTACATTTGAAAACAGTGTTTTTTGTTTTCCAAAAGTTGCTTATCTGCATTGAAATGTCAGAAAACTTTTACATCCCTGTTCTACACACGAGCAAAATATAAAATGCTTCGACCAGCCTCATTTCTGCCCGGTGTTTACTTTCCTGCTCTGTGAATCACAGCGGTTCGAAAGCCGTCGTTTTCACACACAATCCACGCTGAGATGCAAAAACAGGATTTTCAAATGTATCCACTTTGGAAAGCGTTTTCAAAAAGCTATGTTTACGAAAAAACTTAGTAGTGTGGACATGGCCAAAAGGTGTTTTCTTAGGGAGTTTGGAGCAGACTCTCAGTGCTGTCAAAAGACCTGCGTTAGACCGGATCGGCACACCTGTGATTAGTTACATGCTATTGCCATGACAGTACAGTGCCCCTATTGTGCGACTCAACACACGGAAACTATCAGAGATTCTGTCTCTGACATACATCTATGTATATAGCAATAAAATTACAATTCTTTTTAATTATCCATAGATTTTAAGCTAAACTACCTCCTCCAAGAGGCTACAATATTGCCACATTGATATTGATACACTATACAAAGGGTCTTTTACCAGGGGACTGTGACCCCTAGGAGGTCTGCGACCCCTAGGAGGTATGTGGCGGTACTGCAGAGGGTCTGCAAATTCATGTTAAATCACAAATAATTTTTTGTTACAAAAATTTAACATGGCTAAAAACATTAATGCTAAAAAATGTAATTAAAAAAAATATTTTGGAGATTTACGTGAGATTCAATCAGGCACAAAGATGAGGAGAGGAGAACTGCCTGGGGTGCAGTCAGCGTTCACGTTCATCCCAATAGCGTTCCCTAGGGTTATCAAGAGCTTCAAGATATTTCTTTCTTGCACAATAAGAGAGGTTCAGTTGTATGGGTGCAAATTCAAGAAGAACTATGAAAAAGGCTATGGCGACTCTAAAAATCTAAAAATGCGCTGAGTAGGAAAGCACCTTTGCTTGAGCTTTATTTGCTTTAAATGCAAAAATGATTAAAAATCTAAACGTAAAAATGCTAGCCGATCTTATCTTAAAACGATCACGATGGCACACGTACAAGAAAACCAGAGGTGGAGTTAACCTGTGAGAGCGGCTTTCCATCCATCATGGTTACATATCCTTCACGCTGACAGCAAGACAGCTGGATTGTATACGTTCTACTCAATAATATAACAGTTTTCCTCACACACTCACACATGGCCATCAACACGGATAATAAAACGTCTAATAATGAGTGACCGAAAGCGTGATTTGTTTAGGAAAACCGATTACATCCCGATCCCAGAAGTGACGCCGAAGTGGCTCCGGCTGCACTAACCTTGACCAATCTCATGAATAGAAATACACAATTTATT
The DNA here is from genome assembly GCF_946808225.1 of Silurus aristotelis. Classification (NCBI taxonomy): domain Eukaryota; kingdom Metazoa; phylum Chordata; class Actinopteri; order Siluriformes; family Siluridae; genus Silurus; species Silurus aristotelis. The sequence continues at coordinate 12,744,650 of NC_139579.1, forward strand.
CCGCCATCATCTAACAAGCGTAATCAGCGTAACCAAAGAATCCGAATCACTTTATCATTCCCACTCAAGGACTTCCTCTTATTATTATTCCCATATATACTCAATACCTTTAAAATAACCGTTATTTCTAGCATCGTATTTATTTAGCGCGTGGCTTCGATCGATTAGCGGATGTAGCGTGCAGATTGACAGCACCAGATTAAAAGAGTGTCAATAAGATGATTCGCTCAGAAGTCCAGGCTTTTTTCTCAACTTTTTTTTGGGCCATAATTGCATGGTAATGTTTCTCGTAGACAGATGTGCAGTCAAGGTGGCAGCCACTTTGAAGAGATATGAGTGGAAAAATTCATTAAGGCACGCCAGAGAAGCTCTAGCCAGGAAAACGGTCAGAACATACAAACTGGACTGCAAAAAAAATTTATATAAATAAATCAGTAAGTAAGTAAGTGAATAAATAAAAAAACGAAAGAAAGAAAGAAAGAAAGAAAGAAAGAAAGAAAGAAAGAAAGAAAGAAAGAAAGAAAGAAAGAAAGAAAGAAAGAAAGAAAGAAAGAAAGAAATTAATAAACAAATTAAATATGTATAGAAATATATATTATTTTATTTTTATTTTTTTTATGAATCAGTAATCCAAATTCATGTCGTTTTTTACAAGGAATATTTATTTTTTTATTAAATTTTTATTTATTTATGTATTTATTACGTGACTTTTCAACTTTTCAATTTGCATTTCATAAATGTCACTTTATCTGCAAATGTCATGCATGCATTCAGGCTCATAAAAAAAAAAAAAATGTAATTGGTGCATACAAGCGAAGACTCTAATCTGTAATTTTTATAGGGAAAACATGTTCATATGCTTCATTCATGTAGAAAATATTGTGCATACATATTTGTGGACACCCGACCATAAGATTACTTCGATTAAACAGCCTGTTCCTTAATGAGTCTGTATTTCCTGGCATAAAAAGCTCCACTTGTCTGGGAAGATGTTCCACTAGATTTTGTAGAGATTTGTACGCATTTATTAAAACAGGTAGTAAAGTCAGTTCCTGATGTAGGTGAGGTGAGGTGAGGAGGTCTGGAGTGCATTCAGCATTCAAATTCATCCCAAAGTTGTTCAACAGGGTTGATAGCAGGAGATCTTTCACTTCAACCACGCAGAGCATGTCTTCATGGAGCTGGCGTTGTGCACAGGGGCAGTGTCCTGCTGGAACAAATTTGGGTCTCCTAGTTTAAGTAAATGGAAATTTCATGCTGCATATCCAAAGGCATCTTATACAGTTGTAATAACAGTTTGTGGAAGAGCCACAAATCCAGGAATCCAAATACTTTTGTCCATAAAGTGCATTCTGCAGAGAAGCCGTACATACGCCAGCAAAGCTTTCCAAAACGATCACTACCAGAATCAACTTATCAAAGTCAATACCGAAACATTTATAGGATGTCGTGCGCCGTATATATTTGAACAATGAGAAGTAAACAGCGGCAGCCTGGGAATCGGCACTTGTTTGTCAAAAGATTTTTTTCCCTTCCTCTTCTTCTCCTTCTCCTCCTTCCCCTTTTCCCTATTATCCATCTTTGTTTATTTTATTCTCTTCTGTCAACTCGACTTGACTCCTCAAAGCCAGCCACCTGTGGGATTTGTGAACAGCGTTCCAAGGTTCGGCGCTTTGTTGTCGAACAGGGAGCGCCGATCCCGCAAACACGCCGCAAGCTCGCAATATTCAAAACGGGTAAAGTATTAATTAGTTATTCAGAATTAAAATTTTAACACATTTGCTCATGCGTGTGGGGATTTCTTTAGGCTTTACGCATGGGAATGCGGTTTGTGAACAACATGCCAAAGCAAAATTATTGAGACACCTGACTGTTCCAGCCACCACAAAGTCTCTGGATGCACTAGCATGAAATTTTCCCTTCAATCGAGCTAAAAGATCCAAACCTGTTCCATCATGACAATGCTTCTGTGCACCATGTACTTAACATGGGTTGGTGTTGGAGTAAAAGATCTCCTGCTATAGAGCTACAGTATAAACCCCTATTAAACACCGTTGGACTGAACTGGAAGTAGCAAAATGAACACAAATCTCCACAAGCACAGTCTCAAAAATGAGGTAGAACATCTTCCCAGAAGGACTACATATCAAATGGGATGTTTAAAAAGCACATAGAAATCTAATAACGGTGCAACAGATCACACAACTCATGGTTTGGATCGCATTGCGGTTTTTAAGTCACGAACCGGATCGTTTTCAGGATCAGCAAAGCCATTTATTACAAGAAAAGTTATAGTGAGGAAATGCTCCCTGACATGAAATTTGAGTTCTTCTGCTCCTCCACTAGTCATTCTTGTTTAATACTGATTAATATGTTCACGTAAACACATGACTGCTCTGTGTAGTTATAAAATAATGACTCACGGTGCCAAAATTAGGTACGGATCGCGGATCAACTGCAAGATTCTAGAATCTAATAGTGTCCACACAATGTATAGCAGTAGGAAAAATTTTTTTACTATATAGTAATAATCAGAAATGATAAAACATCTTGTCTGGCACATATACATTACAACATAGTGAAATTCTTTTCTCGCATATTGAAGCTATTTTTTCAGGAAGCTGGGGTCAGGGTTAATACAGCGCCCCTGGAGGACGTTGTATTACTGGCCCAAGGGTGGCAGCTTGGTAATACCGGCCCTGACCTTGACCGCCGGGCCTTTTGATCAGTAACTCAGTACCCTGACCACTGAGCTACCACCATCCTAGGTCCTTAAGGGAATAAGAACGAGAGAAAAAAATTCTGAATGCAGCTTTTCCATTCTTTAAAATAGTCAGATGACTCAAAACATATCAAAAAGTTTAATCGTCTTTGGCTTGGTCACATGTCCTCAAACATCAACCCTTGCATGATTGACTGGAGCTGAGTAGAATGGTGTGTAATATAAATCCATATGGCTGCCAATCGCCCAATAACCTAGCTGTCGGCATGGCAACCGGGGGCAGATTAGACACAGCAAAATAGGGCTTGAATGGGAGAGGGGGGGCGCTGACCCGATTAAGGGCAAGATGCGAATATCTGATTTAAAAATCTGATTCTCATTAGGAAACATCAGTCAACACAGCCCGAAGTCTCCGCAGGCCTTCTCTCAAATGTCAGACATGGACCACGCCACTAGCACTCCCACTGCGTAAAGCCCAGATCTGGCACACTGCCTAGAGCAAAGCATAACCTTCTCTATTGCAGAGAGAAAGAGAGAGGGAGAGAGGGGGAAAAAAGGTGCAGTGGCACTTCAATGAAATGAAATGCTGGCTTGAGCAATCAGAAGCTCCATTCTCTCCATTCTCCCTCGCTCTCTGATTAAACAGATGAAAGGGACGCATTATCAACAGGGCCAGAAAGACGAGCCGGGGACAAAAAGGAAGGGAGGTCTTGACCTCTATACTTTCTCACTTCAGTGTGATTTAAATATTTTCAGCCCAATGTGCAACCCCCTTATATTACACATATGTCTACATCACGCAAACAGATATTTTAAACCTTCCTTTAAATCTAAAGCAGCAATGCTTGCTTTAGTGCACTAACAAAAGTTTAGTCTTTTATGGGTTTTGAGAGGCATGTTTATGTTCCTTTTGTTTACATGCAACAAACTTGATTATGTCCATATAAAAATCCTTAGGATGAAAAACATTTTTACACACTTTCAGCACCTGGACAGTTCCTTTCTCCAAAAAATGTATCTGAAATACTTTGCAATGCCTCTTGGAAAACCCACCAAAGGTGTTCTTTACAATCCAGTTCATCCCACAGGAATTAAATAGGATTAGGTGCAGTGACTAGGCAGGCCATTCCATGATAAATAACACAAGATAAAACTGTACTCTCTAAATAACACTTTCAGAGCTACGACGAATTCACCTCTTCAGGTCATCGTCTTGCAACGTTAGTTTCGATTGCACAAAATACTATGGTTTTTAAGTACGGAATGTAGCCATGTTTGTTTAGAAATCATTTCAATTTCCACAATAAGTCTCCAACCTTCCCTTGTCCAAAACAACCCCAAACACTTAAGCTTCCACCTCCATGTTTGACTTTGAGTGTGTCTGCTATTATCTTCTCTCCTTGTCTCTCTCTTATGCAAGAGCCAAAAAATGTCACATTTAGGCTCCACAGAAGTTTCTTCCACTATATATATATATATATGAATCCTGCATTATACATTTTAGATTTTTTGAGATATCAGAAACATTGGATTCCAGTAAATATTATTTATGTAATGAAAGACTTTTAAGAGTAGTGTAACTAATAGCTAATTGTATGTAAAAATGTTATGCTGATTCTTCAAGGAAAAAATGGAGACTGAAAAAAAGAAGTAGAAAATGAAACTTGTTGCCTAAGATGAGTTGTTTTTGCCATTATACAAAATAAAAAAATTGTCCAACAAAGCTCACAAATCCTCATCTTTCACTAATGGTGCATGCATCCATCAATACAGACATGAAGCAATGCAGAGTAGGTTGCATTAAAAGAACTTGTCTTACCTTGATGAACATCTCTGGGTGCAATGTTGGATATGCCAGTCTTGCCGTGCAGCTGAGTGACGCAGCAGTCTTCAGTGGGGGGCAGCAACACGCTGGCAATGGGGTCCAGAGAGTGGTTGTGAGGGGTAACAGGTAGTATTGGTACAGGAGGCCCAGCATTAGGGCACACACATCCAGTTTGGGTGATTCCACATCCTTCGCTCTCCCTCCCAGAGCCGGACCGGAGGCACTCCTCAAACCAGCGACAGAGCACGCCACACGTAAACTGGCTGGAATTCTCGTTGTTGATCAGCAGAACTTCGACGAGTCTGAAGTCCAGCGTTTCGGTGCTCAGAGGTCCCTTCGCGGCTTCGTCCGAACCTTGTTTGGTCTCCGCAGCAAGGCACAACTGCACAAAGTTCTTATCGAATTGCAAGAAAGCATGAGGACCCGGCACCTGGCACAGCTCTACGGATTCCGGCTCAGCCGGTGCCTGTCCGCAAGTCTGATTGGCGAGGTAGTGGTCCAGGGGCAACACGAGAGGTGAGAAAGCTAGGCAAAAGCCGGCATGGCGGTTGAAGCGGAAGTACAGCGTGTATTTAGTGGGATCAGGGTTCTCCACGGTCCACGAGCAGCCGGTCTTCAGGCCGTGAGGGCCGGGAAAAAGGTCCCTGAGGGAGAAGGAGCCGTAAAGTACCCCTGCAACAAGCGAAGAGCAGGGGGAAGCCTGGCACAGCGGCACTGCCACCCAGGCCAGGGTGAGAAGGGATGACAGCAAACACAGACACGGCTGGGCAGCAGTGTTCATCCTATGTCATTTGTCCTATGAAAAGACAAGACAAGACAAGACAAACAAGGTCAGTTAGAAGAAATTTTTAATCCCGAAAAAATGTAAGATATAAAAAATGCAGAATCAATACATTAATTCAAATATGCTTGTTAGTATTCTCAATAGAGTATGGACATTATACTGTATGTCCCAAAAGTATTTGGACACGACTTTTATATACTTTTTAATACCTTCCCTTGAACTAGGAGACGCAAACCTGTTCCGGCATAACAATGCACAAATCCAACTCCATGAAGATACATTTACAGCATTTGGCAGACACCTTATCCAAAGTTACTGTCATTTTCTACAACTGAGCAGTTTAGGGTAAAAGCCCTTGCTTAATGATCCAGCAGGGGCAGCTTGGTAATGCTGGGATATTTGACCTTAACTCCTGAGCTACCACATCGCAAAATTTCCCGAAATCTTTCCAGATGCACCAGTGATCACAAATGTTGAGCTCAGTAGCTCCTACTTTTAAACCAAAGACTGTAGAAAGAACATTACTTATAATCTTATACTTCTGTACTCATGTTAGTTTTCACTCTCCAGTGTTCTGTATTGTTGAAAGATTTATAATCAGACTCTTGATGTCACCCGAATGAGGATGAGTTCCCCTTTTGAGTCTGGTTCCTCTCAAGGTTTCTTCCTCATAACATCTAAGGGAGTTTTTCCTTGCCACAGTCGCCACGGCTGCTCATCAGGGATAAATACACGCCATTCACCTTGACTGTTGATTTCTGTAAAGCTGCTTTGAGACAATGTCTGTTGTGAAAAGCGCAATAGAAATAAACTTGACTTGACTTGACTTGACCACATATGCACTCAAAAAAATGAGATGTGGCTGCTGTTGGCCCAAAGAATATAACTAGTATATCTATGTTTAAATTAAATAATGTAATGTATCTATGTTTAAATTAAACTTAAGTTTGTGTATTAAAATTGAAAGAGTTGTGTTGACAAAATTTTAAAGTAGTAAGATTTCAGTTTAACACAACTAATTTAAGTCAAACGAATGAAATAGAGTTGTGTTGCTTCTGCAGTACCGTGCTTTGGTCAACAGGTAGAGTAATATCCGCACATGCGCAGATGAAAAGCAGATTCAACGCGAACTTTTCTGCTCTGTTTTTGATAGGCGCCATTTAATGGGAATCAGTTTAAACAAAGTTCACGGTGCAAAAAGAGAAAACAGGCAAAGATTTTTCCTTGTGGACACACAGCCAGGTGAGATTTGTGTGTGTGTGTGTGTTGTTACAAATGAGTGCAATTCTCTTACACTGACTTGGATGTTTTACATGGCACCTCATGACAAAGAAAACTCTGAGGATTTAAGATCTAGAATTGTTGCTCTTCCCAAAGTTGGCGAGGCTGAAGATTCGTTAACAGCCTGAAATTAAGTTACAGTACAGAGGTTTTCCAAGAGGGGTTCTACTTGAAATAGGCCTCGTAAGGTTCCCTCAAAGAAGTCGAGTCCTCCCACCGCAACCTCGCTGCAGCATTGCTTTAGAGGTTGCAAAAGCGAAAGCTTCGCTTGTCAGTGCTCAGACCATACTCTACACACTGCAACAAGTCGGTTTGCAGGCCATCGTCCCAGAAGGAGTCTCTTCTGAAGCTGCTCATAAGAAAACCCACAAACAGTTTGCTGAACATGACCTGTCCAAGAGCATGAATTTCTGGAACCATGTCCTGTGATGAGACTAAGATAAACTTCTCTGGCTCAGATGGAGTCTAGCGTGTGTGGAGAAAATTGTGTCTTGTGTACAGTCAAGCATGGTGGTGGTAGCATCATGAGCCGTGGTTTATTGCGAGAAACATTTCAACATGTACTGTGACATTTTGCTGCACCTGATGCACAGTGCGAGGACTCGACTTCTTTGATGGACCCTTGAAAGGCCTATTCCAAGTAGAACCCGTCTTGGAAAACCTCTGTGCCGTAACTCAATTTCAGGGTGTTACTGAATCTGCAACCTGGATAGTTTGCGACTTTTCATTTGGAACCAGACTGTTTTAATGAAACAGTATGCACCAGAGTTGTGTTTTTGCACCTGCAACAATTGAAACAACTCTGACCTCAAAGATTATTGTGCATCTTTTCCATAGCAGAAATTGAAAAATTCTCCTGATTTAGGACCATTTTTGGAAGTCTTGTACTGGTCGCTAGGATTGACAAATTTGACTTTTGTAAAAACATTACAGTGGGATAATCTGTATGATGCTACTTAAAGTTTTAGATGTACAGTAAAGTAACAGTAACCTATGCTCATTTTACATTGTTCAGAACGTCCCCATCGAGAAAATAAACATCCTGCATCCTGAAAGCCCTTACTGCCTACCTGAATGAAGACCATCAAACCTTGTGAAGGAGTATATGGTAAGTCATTTACATTTTTCTAAAACATATTTTATGTTTCTGTGCAACAAACCCCTCCTCTCCCCCTTGATCTGTTGGTCATTCTTTTTTTTATACTTAATATTTTTAGGATGTTGAACATGATGTCGTTGCAACCTCGATGTGCAACACCACCCTGGGAATCTATGACATCGTACATGAACGAGCAGATGCTACAGACCCATATGAAGATGTTGGCATCATCATTAAAGGCATCCAAATATTTGAAAACCTGAACAATGTGGCAAATGCATGTTCTGTGATACTTGGTCTAATTTATGCATTAAACTTGGCTTACTCACAAGATCTGAGATCCATTTCTGAAGTATTTCAAAAGTTATTTATGGAACTAATGCATACAAGCATTCATACAAGGTCCAGATCCTGAAAAAAACTCTTTTCATAAGGCAGGACATACTGTATGTTTTCTCCATAAAGTTGTGCTGTTTGCTGTAGCAGTACATTTGTTTCAGTACTGAGCATGTTCATTCAAAAATGTTGGTCCTGCATTGATTAACTGATGCATTGTTAGCTTTTTTTCAGTTTCAAAGAAAAAGGAAATATTAAAAAAATAAGGCTTTTGTATTATTATTTTGTAAATGCCTAAGTTTTATTAGTATTATTGAAATAAGTTTTGGAAAAAAAAATATTTTCATATTTTGTACTGTACACATTGTACATCTAAATACCTGTAGATTCATTAAATAAACTAATCAATAAAACCGGAGTATTTGTTTAGGTTGAAGGCGACAATATAAATTTTAGAATAATTGAACTTAATGAACTTAATATATTAAAACTGAATTAAGAATGTTAAATTGATTTAACTAAACAACATTACATTAACTTTATGTAAAAACCTTGAGTTTACTGAAATAAAGATTGTTAATTAAATGCAACCAAACTGAGTTATGTGGAACCTGTTGACATAAGAAAGTTAAGTAAGGCCAACATATCATTTTTTTCAGTGTGGAATGAGATGTTCAAAAAATGCATAATAATCTAATAGTGATGCAACAGATCACAAAACTCATGGTTAAGATCACATTACGATTTTTAAGTCACGAACCAGATCATTTGTTTGGATCAGCAAAAAATGGAGAGGAAACCAATATAATTCGCTTCCATTTACTAAATCTAGTTAAACATCTTCCCCGCTACATGTGGAATGTTCAAAAAGCACATAGGAATCTAATAGTCAGGTGTACCACATATATAAGTGCACCCCAGACCTCCTCAGCTCACCTAATGTATATTGATACGTGGTTTTACAAACTGGCTCAACAAATCTCCACAAACAAACCTTGAAAACTGATGGAACATTTTCCCAGATGATTGGAGATTATTATAACTGTGACTGAAAATGGGATGTTAAAAAAAAAAATCCCAATCTTATGGTCACGTTTGTACACTGTACCTCCAATTTTATAGAAATCCCTTTAAAAGTAGGCGTCGTATTTCTCGAGTAGCACGTTTAGGTTATAAAACGAGAAACCAGACCTGGATCTTCCGAGAGCCAGGAAGCACAACAGGAAAAGAAAGTTTCGGAAAACTGTTACTCGCGTATCAGCTTCATTAAAAGATATATCCCGGGTAATCCTCCCTAATCCGTGCTGCGGAGCGGCGGAGCGAAATGCTTTGTTTAGTATTTAGTTGGTGAGTAAACAACGTCGAAGATGGATGAGAAGAAAGACGTCAGTCTGCGAGGAAACGCCAGGGGAGCGAGGAAGGGTGGAGCGTGCAAAAAAGACAGATGGGTAGCACAAATCGGACTACTTTAAGTGCTCTGACAGTGTTAATAAAGAGTTACTCTGTAAATCAGCTTTTCCTCCCTTCCTCCTCTCTCTCTCTCTCTCTCTCTCTCTCTCTCTCTCTCTCTCTCTCTATCTCTTGCTGTTCCTGCATCCTTTCCTCCATTCATTCATTTATCTCTGGCTGCATTTGCACTCTTCATTCCAGCTCCTACGCCTCAGCTTCACTTTTACATTCTCTCCTGATGCACTCTATCTCTCTTTCTTTCCCTCTTTCCCTTAATTACATATGGCCACTAAGATGCATTAGCAGGCTACAAGCCAATGTGCCACCACCACCACCACCACCACCACATCGTTCCATCTCTCTCCATCTTTCTGACAGCTCAAGCTATTTTTCACCCTCCCTACTTTCCTGTGCATCCTCCGTAGATGGACACGCATGACTGTGATTTTTGTTTTTCTTTTTTCTTTCTTTAAGTTTGTTTGTCATTCGGCTGCACCTCCTGTTTTTCTTTTCCTCTCCTCTCAATCAAACTCATGCTGCGATTGCTGCTGTCTCCTTCCTTCCTTGCTTGTTCTGCAACTCCTCCTCTGCAGCTTGCTTCATCGGCTCGGAGCTGTTGCTCTTTTTCCGGGTTCAAGCATCAACAACGGACAAGATTTCACTCACACACATACACTATTTGGACAAAATTTTGAGTAGACCTGACCATAAGATTTGTAGGAGAAACTTCCCATTCGAAATGTAGTTCCTATTTCCTGTTAGAAAAACCTCCCACTCTTCTGGGTAGATGTTTTAGATTTTAGAGTGTGCTTCCAAAGATTAATTAAGCAAGTCAGGTACTTATGTACACTTAGTGTTTACATTTATTTCAATAGGGCTGAAGGTCAGAGCTTTATAGCACTAGATCTTCCACTCCAACTCTAATCCATATAAAGGATATATTCATGGAAGCTGGAAAATTTTTGTGTCTAGTGAACTAGGCATCCATAGACATCTTAGGAGGCATTGGACTTTGGATCAGAAGGTTGTGAGTTTAAAACCCAGCCACACCAAGGTGCCACTCTAGGGCCCCTGAGCAAGGCCCTTAACCACATAGTTGTGAGAATGTATAACGGGCAGCTGAAAAAATGCCATGAATGTAAACATAAATCCTAAACAATTGTGTGCCTCCAAATTTGTAGTAACAGTTGTTCCAGTTGTTGTGTCCCAAAGTTTGTCCCAAAATTCCGTATAAAGTAATAAAGTAATAAAGTAAATAAAGCAATGAATATATTATTAAAAATCAAAAAGTGTTCCTACACAAAGGTTCGCTACCTAAATCAGTATGTGGGCTGCAATTAGTAAAGCACCAGACTTGTGGGAGTTCTTCAAAAGTGGTTAATAAAAGCTGGAATTTGTTTTGCGTAGGGACTTTTAACAATATGCAATAACCGACTTCAAACGGATTTCCAGGCCGTCATTTTAATGTGCTTTTTTTCTGCGGAAAGTTTTTTTCGAGATATTTCTTTTCTCTCCAGAACCTCTCTCTTCGACCTAATCGAAGCTGAACGATACCCATGCAAAACCCTCAGCCATCCATCATCGTGTGAAAAAGGCAAAGAGAGGAAAATGGTGCGAAAATACCCAGATGCAGTCGGAAATATGATGGGGATCGTTGAGTCGGTCCTGTAGACAGTCGATCCACGGCTTAATGTGAAGATTGATGATTGGTGTCTGGCTGTGTTCATGGCTGAGTTAAAACGCATGTAGTGAAGAGTTGATAGCGTAGTAGATTGGTATTGGGATCTCAGTTAGCTACAGGATTGAGCTGGAATCAATCGTTGAGTTGTAACTCACTGTATAAAAGCCACAGGATTTTCTCGGAAATTATATTACCATTTAAAATTGCATGTAAAGGATTATTGATACTATACTAGAATGTATGGACCAAAAAATTGCGTGACACGTGACCATAAGATTCAAGAGCATTTTTTGACCATCCCATTCCACATTTCCTTTCCAATTCAATTTAGAATAATCTCCATTCTTCTGGGAAGATGTTTCACAAGATATTGGAGTGGAGATTCGGACTCATTTAGCCAATAATGTCAGGTCCTGAGTGAGTAAGATTTCCAATTATTCTCAAAGGTGTTGCTTAAGGTTGAGGTCCATGATTGTTATACTGGGCAATTACTTTTTCAAAAATCAACTGAAGGTAAAATTTACTTCTATATGATCAGAAATTCTATACAACTGTCTGAAGAACCATTAAAAGCTGGGATAACTTTTGTCCCAATATTGTACATTTAACCCTCTGATAAATTTTTCTTTAGTTGTTAAATAATAATTTGCTCATAAAAAAAGACTATTGGTATAATGTTTGTGTCACAGGTCAAATAAGAACTTAACAAAAGGATTACAAACCCAAAATAATTACAATAATTGAATCTGTATTGTCTTGTGTAGTCTGTCTATAAGCTACATTTATAGTGTTGTACATTTGAGAGTCATCAACATCTGGAACCAAATTCGTTGTGTGCACCTGATTCTAAATAAAAAACATGTCTGGGAAATTATTTTTACATCACTGGCTGTTAAATCGAAGTATCCACTGGTAGTGAAGCTGGAGTCGAAAGTAAGGTGAGAACTTTTTTAACAAGGAAAGGTGTGAACGGTGTCACGCAGGTGCTTCGAAATCTATTAAAGTTGCACTACAGGAAAGCGACAAATAATGAACTAAACACGAGGTGCTGATGTCAAAGAGTCTCAGGGAAGCACCAGCACAATGTCAAGCCTCCTGGTGGTTTTCTGGACAAATCGTACCTTGGCTTTTTGACACAAACAGGTGCTGGGTTTCTCGTAAACATGATAACAAACGCAAGGCACATCACTGGGTTTCTCTTACACACATGAGCAAATACATATATTATAACAGAGAGCCATATTTGTTGATTGATTCATTATCGAGAGATTTTTGTGAAATTTTGTTAAAATCTGTTGTATGAAACTATTGTTACATTTATGTTCTCCGTCAAACATTTTATTTAGATAGTACAGTGATTGTGATTGTGTACAGGGATGAGTGTAATTTTACTGCTTATATTTCAGATAATTATTAATATAAGCATAATAATAATCATAAATTGCCTTCACCTCTTTTTAGACGCCATTACCTTAATCACATCTCTGTAAATTCTATTGTTATGATAATAATAATAATAATAATAATAATAATAATAATAATAATAATCATCATAATAATATTAATTATTATTATTATTATTATTATTATTATTATTATTATTAATATTTTTTTGTAATAATAATAATAATAATCATAATAATAATAATAATAATAATAATAATAATAATAATAATACATATGTTTATATTTATATATTTTTTAATATAAAATGATTACATTAATAATAATAAGTGCATTTATATTAATATATTTTCAACTAACTATCACATTTATTTATTCCTAATTAGTTAATTATTATTATCATTAGTACTAGTAGTAATAATGATAATAATAACAATGAGTAAATAATTGTAATATCAACACTTTCATCGTTCTGAATTGTGTGTCCAGAAAAGTACAGATTATTTTTTTTTTTAAACAAATTAAATAATTATCCAGTATCTCACTGCAGTTTTGTTTGTTTTTGCTGGTGTTGTTCTTATTGAACAAACCACATATTCCTGAACAATAAGAACTAAATGTAGAATTCTTGTTAAAATGAACTCATTCATCTAAATTGGCTTTTTTATAGACTTAAAAATTTCTGAATCCTTAATAGACTAAATATAAACTGCGCCCACGTACGTTTCAGAGAATCTAGCAGAGGCAGGGGAGGACTGCAAAGTGACATCAATTAAAAGGAAAGCAAATGAAGTTGCCACTTTCAGCTCCTTCTAGATTCACACACACACACACACACACACACACACACACACACACACACACACACACACACACACACACACACACACACACACACACACACACGAGTGCATGGACAGAAATAAATATAGGAAAACAGCTCCACGTTGATCATGACCCCGTACCTCGTCCCCTTCACACATCCCACCTACTGCATCCTGCTAATCCATGCACCAACACACTAAATCATTGAGAAAGAAGTGTGTTTAAATTCGCACTGGGTTTCTGAAAGTAATCGGGTAACGAAGGCCAAAACAAGGAGCTCTTCTGCAGGATCAAAGAGTCAGCAGTGGCTCTCAACCCAGCTTACATAAAACTCTAATGACCCTTCAAACACACTGGCTTGAACACATGCCGACATCTAAGTCAGGTTAAGGAGACACAATGATTTCGAGAGGCATGTTAAGAGGTCCACATGAGACCGCAAACAGGAGTGTTTAATCAAGTGCGTGTACATGCCCGTAATGGCCCCGAAGGATGGGGCATCGATGGAGGGATGGAGGGATGGCGAGGAAAATGAACAGATGAGGTAGTTACTTTTTAGTCCCCATTAGGTCCCCATTATGCAGTTATGTCATTCGGGTAAAATGTGTTTTACGATCTCTCTTCAGTTTAAACCTCAGTATTTAAAAGTTATTAGTCTCATCTTCAGGTTCTGTCAGTGTGTAAGTAACATCCCAGCAAACAAGCTTGTGGTGGATCATCAGACCCTTGCACAAAGTGGGTCAACATACTGCTTTTCCTCCTTCGGTCCTTACAGCTTATGGTAATTGAGAAAGTAGTTAGATAAGGAGGAATATATAGATATAGATATATCCACTATATGGATACATTTGTGCACACCTCATTATAAGTGTTTTTTTGAGCATCCCATTCCCCATTTGCTCTCATAATAACCTAAACCTCCTGGGAATATCTTCCACCAAACTTTGGAGTGTGCTTGTGGATATTTGTGGAGATTCAGAGAAGTCAGGTATTATGTAGAAAAAGTGAGAAAACCTGAGGTGCAGTCAGCCCTCTGATTTATCCCAAAGGTCTTCAATAGGGTTAAGAGGGTTCTATAGGAGGAGATTTTTCACATCTTCCAACCCATGTTAAGCATATCTTCATGGCTTTGAGTACATTGTGATGCTGGAGAAGGTTTAGGTCATCTATATTACAAGATTATATTTACATATATGGAACTTGGCAGATGCTCTCAAACAGCCGCTCATACATAGCAGTTGAGGGATAAGGGCCCTGCTCAAGGGCCCAGTAGTGGCAGTTTAGTGGTGCTGGGATTTCAACTCAAATGACCGTTCTGATCAGACGGCCAACATCTTAACCACTGAGCATTCATCCACATCCCAAAAAATCCTGTAAAATTGTGCACCTCCAAGTTTGTGGGTACAGTTTGATGAATAATCACATATTGTTGGGAAAGTCAGATGTCCAAATACTTTTGTGTGGATAATGTACATGGTACTGAACATGCACAAGGTTTGATGTGTGTCTGTGTCTTTCTGTAGCTTTGATTACAGCAAATAAACCCGATTATTGGCAGATTTAGTCAATAGTTGACAGGGTTTGATATGACGAGCCTGCAAGGGCTGCCGTTAATCAGCAGTGTGATCAAATATCTTTTATTAACCAAACAGCAATTAAAGAAGTACATCAAATAAACCAAGCAAACGAGGATCATCAGCACATTTTGGATGCCCAATGGTTTGTTTCGGGTTTTCTCATAAAGAAGCAATTTACCAAATTGCATTCTGGTTCTGCCTGGTGTCACGACTGATCAACCAGAGACCCTTACTCACCACATTTTTATTTTTCAGAATTGGTCAGTTTGATGCTTGAGGTTGTCCCTTAAGTAGGGGCTGAACGTCAACTTGTTGGACTCACCAGATGTCCTCAGATTGAACATTTCAATCTAGGTCAGCACAGAGCATCTAGCTGACATTAACTACCATATCTGACCCACTTTGTTAGTCTGGGTAGAAACCCCTCAATACAGCGACGATCATTAAGGTAAGACATAGAGACCTGAAAACCCCCTCAGTCCTCCCCCTCATCAATATTATCACTCGCCCTTTGCACTGTTGTGGAAACCAGGGATTAGGAATATTGCTCCACCCTCAGGCAATGTCTGACCAAGCCACTTTCTGGAATATCAAAGGATGTCCCCTAGGAAAGGAAGCTAAAAAGGTTCATTTCGAGTTCCCGCAAGGTCGTTGTTGAAGGCTATTTTATCTCTACCTCTGAGGCCCACCTAGCACTAAAGGCTATCTTCTATTGACATGCTTACACTCCCTTTTAGACTTACTGTGCTTCACCTATCGATTTATTCATTCGCGCTGCAGGTAGTTAATAAGCAGCAAAGCAACAGGAGCGGAGTTTTAATTTTTCAGGGACAATGGACACATTGAGGAAATTGCAGTCGCACCAAAAGACAGGCTCGCACGATACTCCTTCCTGTCAAAAGAAAGAACGAAGCGACGAATCTGGGCTCATTCGAAAGGTTTGACGTATCAAATGATGTGTCAAAAGAATGTATTAAAAGATTAAAATATATTTTAATACTTGCTAGTCATCGAGCCATTATATTGCTAATATAGCATGCTATCAATGGTGTTTTCTTTCATTTTCTTTTCCTGTCATTTAGATTTAAAAAAAATTATAATGGACTGGGAAAAATTTGGAGGTGGAGGTTAATGTAAATGAATTCAAGCAAACAGACAAAGAAATGTGATTAATTTTCTTTTTTTCTGTTTAAGCCAAACTCAACTAAAATGTATGCCGGATTTCCGACCAAAAAATGTAATGCAGATTTTCTTTAGTTTTTTTTAAACTGTTTGCATTTGGCAACTCCACAAACAAAACAAACAAAAAAAAAAAGCAGTGCAAAAAAAACTCAAAGACTGAATTGGAAATATTTTTGGCTCACATCAAAAATTAGCTGCATATCCAGAGCCTCTGAAAAACAAAAATAAAAAATGGAGAAATTGAGGGAATTTATAGTACGGTCTGTCCAGGGCGATATAAGCACGATCAAAATAAAATGGTTTGGCACAAAATAAAAAAATACTTAAATAAAAAACAAACTCTTAATAATCGAGTTACAGTTTCTCTGCGACTCTACCAAACCATGACAAAAGCTTTTTAAAACGGACCGGTGCCGTAGCGAATCGAACTGATTTATAAGCCAGCTTTCATCCTTTTGAAAAGAAATCATACCTTCCTCTAAATATCTGTTTTCTCCTTAGGGCATTGTGCGCTAACTCTTCCAGAAATATCAATTCTGCTCTTTGCACTGCTTTGGCTTACATCAATACTGTATATGACCAAATGTATATATTTTTTTACTTTTTGAACATCCAATTCCACGTGGCGTCCCCATTTACTCCTATAATAACCTCCACTCTTCTGAGAAGATGTTACACTTCTAGAAATTAATTTAGCCAGTTAGTAAAGTCAGGTACTGATGTAGCTGAGGAGGTAAAGAGGCCTGAGCTTTTCAATTCAATCCAAATGGTGTTCAACAGGGTAAAGCTTTAAGCATCTTCCACATCATCCAACTTCTAGATATGGAAAGCATCTCCTTACGGAGCTGGCTTTGTGCACAGGGTCTTTGGAGCAGGTTTTGGGTCTCCTAGTCAAGCGAGGGGAAAAAGTTCATGCTAACACATCTAAATACATTCAATCTAAATTTGTTTGGGAAAGAACCAAGTGGTTGGAATTTTCAATGCAGAAATTAGTCCCTATCATCCTTATTCCTAATGAGTGAGCCGAAGTTAACAGGGATGAAGGAAAACCTCCCCCAGAGACTACCTTAACAACCTTAAGGCCAGCCAGACACCAGATATTTCCAGAAAGAGAGTAGAAAATGCTACTGTTAATTTTTTTCTGCTAATCTATTCAAAAAAATATTACATAACATTTGCATTCGAGTGTGTTGGAGTATTGAATTTGATCAAAGGAAGGCCATTAGGGGCAGCAAGTCTTTCTCTGCTTGCCTAAACTCTATCCGAATCACCGGCTTACGTATTAATATATTTTCACCCATGAATATGTATGAAATGATTCCCAATAGTCTTTTCTCTTCACTTCATACTGTTGCATAGGTGAGGTCCCAACCCACACTTGTAGCAAACTGCACAAGCTCAAATATATTCGTGTGAATTTTAAAACTTGTTCTTTCATTCCAAAACAACTGACAGGAGAAATCTATTCAGTTACAGAAACACTTACAAGGACATTTAAAAGACGGACTTTTCTGGAAAAGCTGGACATCCTTAGTGTCATCATTTTTATTATTTTTTTGGATATATATATATATTATAGTATTGTAAATTTTTTTATACTTATATTACCTACTTTATGGTGGTACTTTATTCTTTTATTTCTATTTAATATACTTTTATTTTATTGAATTTTTTTTTCTTTTTCCAATTTTTTTGTTAGACAGTCATAAAAAGGATTTCACTAAATGTCCTTCTCTGTATAAATTTGTGTGCAACAATTAAAATTTCATTTCATTTGAAGGTCAGCAAAAAACTGTTTATCTTTTTTCGTGAACCGTGTATACCTTTGCGTTTTTGTTTTTTTCACGTCGAATTAAAAAAAAAAATCATTTTGAATCCCTAGAAACCATGGTCGGTGCTGCTGTGGCTCCAGTGAAAGGAGACATGTTGAATTGTGTTTATTGGTTTTCTTGCTTTATGCCATTTGTTCTCACTGTATGAGACTTCTGTCTGTGATACAGTGCTCTGTTATACTGCGTTTCTCAACAGTTTTCTGTAGCCGTGGCATCATAATG
Source organism: Silurus aristotelis (assembly GCF_946808225.1). Taxonomy (NCBI): domain Eukaryota; kingdom Metazoa; phylum Chordata; class Actinopteri; order Siluriformes; family Siluridae; genus Silurus; species Silurus aristotelis. Next base: position 12,762,869 of record NC_139579.1, read on the forward strand.
ATGGTATTCAGAGGTGGCTCGGTTCAGGTAGGACACCACCGGAGGTGTAGGTTTGAAACACACAGTTAATGACAGTTTTCAGAATTTGATTTCATTGAAAACATCCCTTACTCATGTGAACGTTTTTCACCAGGTCACCACACAAGCACACATCAGGAAATTAGCCTGCGCTTAATAGATAACCTGCCTAGCAATGCAGGACGTGTACGAATCAATCGATCGAGTCCAGCAGGACGTGTGATGAATCGTCGCTCAGTTAGCCACCTCAGCGGTTTTTCATAAACTTCGGTAAAAGACCAGAGGTCAATAACGCGGCATGTAAATCCCATCCAGTGTGTTCATTGCTGCTTGTGCTAGAACTCGTGCTTTCAACGCCGTCTGTCCCGCAGCATCCGAATCGACGAGAAAGTCGGATTTTCCGCGCATAACCAAGATCAAACCAGTTGGAACATGAAAAGCGTGTTCACTTTCCACATACTGTTTATTTAAAAAGAAAAAAAAGTCTGAGAAAAGTAACCATGGCAACATGCCCCTCTCTTTCTATCTCTCTATCTCTGTATCAATCTATCTATCTCTCCACAGCGCTGCAAGATTTAAATTGGTTTAGCGTGATATATAAAAATATTTTTTTGTCATGTTTTTTTTTTTAACTCAGATTGAAGCTGTTTAGAAATGCATAAAGAATGTTCCTGAGAACTGGCTCTGATGAGAAATGATTTTCACCATGGGGTTATTAGGATTGATATACACTGCATAAACACACGCTGCTTTGAAAATTGACTGACTGCAAAGAGAAAAGACGCATGTTCAGCCGAGAAAAAAAAAGAGACAGAAACGTCCCGAGAGTGACAATGCTAGTGCGTCGAGAGCGAGGGTTTTTTTGCTGCCTTCTGGTTGCCGCATAAAATTCGTAGTTTGCATGAGTCTAAGGTTTTTCCTTAAAGTCAACAAAAAGGCGAAAATTCGAAGCCAAATGATACGTTATGTGGAAGGCGATCATAACAATCTCAACAGGTGTTGGAACCCGCAGTCAGATTTCTCTTATCTGTCCATCACAGGCACTCATACACACATACATACTTCATCAGGCTGTCTCTCTTCTCAGCAGGAGGCATCGGAGATTAACCGAATACATAATGACATTTTTTTTTTTTTAAATGGCTGCTTATAGATGCACAGACATAACTAGTTCAGATATTAATACACACACACACACACACACACACACACACACACACACACACACACACACACACACACACACACACACAAACACACACACAAACACACACACACACCAAGCAAGCAAGCTAAAAGCATGTAAATGCAAGCAATCATTTTTTTGTGGGGTTTTTTTTGTGTTGCATCAATAATGTGCAAGAGCAAAAAGGCTTAAAGACATCGAGACCCTTCCCACCATAAAAAATTATCTAGTTCTTTTTGTTTCTATGCAACAAACATGTAAATGTCATTTAAAAATATAAAGAGTTGGTTTCACCAAACAAATATATAAATTTCCATGTTCATTCATTCATTCATTTTCTCCCGCCTATCCGTAATTCGGGTCACGGGGGCAGCAGTCTAAGCAGGCCCCCGCCTTCGACTGCTGCCCAATCCTCACAGCACCGTCCCTTACGGTCCCTCCTGCAGGTGGTGAGCCCACGGGAAGCATTTCCATGTTTACATTGAAAATCCTTAATGGTAAAAATTCACACTTTCACACAGCTTTTCACAGCTTTTCACACTTTCAGCACCTGGACAGTTCTCCAATCATTCCACTAAAATACTTTGCCCTGCCTCTTGGAAAACATTTCTTTATGATCAAGTTCATCCCAGAGCAGTTAAACAGGATTTAGGTTCAGATTTAGAACTGGCTGAAGGATGCAGGAAAATCAAAATAGTCTTTAATAGGAGCAAGAGCAGAGAAAAATACAGACTGTCAGCTACCAAAAACTTACAAGGTAGCTGACAGGGGCTGGAAGAGAATTTAAGGACAAAATAAAGAGATCCGAATACCAAAACTAGAGGTAGGATAAGACAAAGAACGAATCAGAAAGAGTCTGAGGACACAGTCCTACAGTCTGAAAGCCAATCTATATAGGAAACTAAAAATCGGGTCCTCGAGGAAAGCAAAAATCTGGAAAAAAAAAAGAGAAAAACCCAAAAACTTAATTAAAGTTTCACAACCGGGAAAAAAGGGGCTGGAAAGACTTAAAACAAACACGAAGCTAAAGAGACAATCTGGCAAAGAACTTGAAATTCGGCATCTGTTTATACTCTGGGAAAATGGCAGCACGTAGGTTGCCAGGTAACGCCGTGCCGGAAGCACGCAAAATATGTATGCAATTTAGCTCAGGAATTGAACATCATATTGGACTAAACAGCAATAATAAACTCCTGTACCTGCATAAAAATGCTGATCCTCTGCTTAAACACGACTATAGGAAAAGTAAAACTTATACATTTCTACCCTTTTTAAAAATTCCATAATTCTCACTTTTTATTGAAACGTATCGGTCGATAAATTTGCTCCATGTAAATTATGAATGCGGTTCAGCGTTCCATTCTCCTGCATACTGTACACACACACACATGCGCGCACACACACACACACACACACACACACACACATGGTTAGTGTACTCCACATACACTCTCACCAGAACCATGGGGTTGACCCTGATGCTCTCGCCACAGCTTCTCATTTAACGCTGTTCATGTTTCCACTTCAAAGTAGCCAAGAACAGCATGTTTTCTGCAATGGAGTGGAGTGGAGTGAAAAAGAAAATATTACACATATAACTGTAGTGGAGGGAGAGTTTTGCAAAAGGAAAAGACCCCCATGAAGTATAAATAGTTAAAATAACAAACAGCTAGTTTTGTACAGGAATTAGGTATAAAAAAATGTCATTACTTTCTATCACTGATGAGGAGAAACACTTAATAGAGCAATGATAAGCAAGATGATGATGTATTATAGGTAGAAGTGGATTTTTCTTCAGAAACAAATACATCCAGAAGACTTGCGTTTCTTTTCTGTCTTTTTTTTTTTATCCAATAATCAGCTAATAAATACATAATGTATAAAACGAAGAATTTTAAATACATTAAAAACCAAATAACTGGGGCACCTCGTTAGCCATATTTGGTTCTTCCACAAAATGTTACCATAAATGCCTCTGTTAACAAAGCCGGCTATATGAAGATACATGGGTTAGAGTGGAAGATCTCCTGCTAAAGAGCTAACTGGATAAATGAGCACAAATTTCCACAAGCACAATCAAAAATGTGGTAGAATCCTCCAGGAAGAGTGGCGGTTCTTATATGAGCAAGATTATAAGATTATATATGTCTGGAAAGAACATAATTTATACAGTATATAAGCTTTAACCATAATGCAGAACATCTACCAAATATTCAGTCTCTTCAGATGGAAATGGGGGCAGTTCTGAGATGACATCATGCCCCCCACACCCCCCCACCCACCTTCAACCGAAACACCTCTGGTTCTGCTCCACATTCCCACTTGTGCATGTGTCCCTCTGAGACTCTGTAGCCTTGGCCAATGCCAGAAAGACACATTCTCTCCTCTGATGCCACGATGGGCTCTGGCTGAAATGTCACCATCTGTCACCTTAGAGTGTGCAAAGACAAAATGTACCCTCTTAGCAAAAGCTTAATGGAGCAGCTGCATGAAAAGGAAAAAAAAAATCGTCGTTGTCGTCTCCATATCCCCTGGAATATTTATCAGGGTGACTTGCTCTCCCTGTCCTGTTCTCCTCTGTGCTTGCTCACCATGGTGTTCATTAGCAGCCCTGTTATACAACCCCCTCCTTCCCATCTTAGCCACAATAGGTGTCGCTTTAGAAGTAGTGGCTGACCCAACTCTCCAACAGTGACAAGCTTCTCAAAAAAAAAAAAAAAAAAAAAAGGAAAAAAAAATCCAATTTATTTCAGCATGAGCCAGGACTCTGGGCTGTCTGCTCTGATGCTATCTGAGGCATGTCTATAGATAGAAAGAAAACAAACTTCCTGAGCTCTGGTTACCGTCTGGGCCACATTTTTTACATGTTCAGGTACCACCTTTTTTTACAAACATGCTTTAGAGGTGATTTCGGGACTAAATCGTATACACCTTGTCTTGCATTTAGCATTCTTTCTTCTTTAATCCTAACGATGTGCAATATGCAACATCCTAAACGATTCAAATTTGGTGATTATGTTGCGTATATGTTTGTTCAAGTTGCACTCGATGCACATATAAAACGGGATGAAACCCCACCATCGGCTACAAACCCTTACTGAAAAGGTGTTATATCATTTTTTTTTTTTTTTACAATAGCAGCTTTGACAGACTCCCAGTTGCAAGGTTCATATCAATGCGCTTATTCAGACACGGTACTGTTTCTATAGTAACCATTACACAGGGATTTGGATGGCACATGCAATACATACACAGATTAAACTCATGTATAATCATTGATGGAAGGTAAATATAGAACTGTGTTTGTATAATAAAATAGTATAGTATAATAAAAGCTTTTTTCATTTATAAAACAAATGGTTGGACAAAACCATTTTAGAATATCAGGGGGGTAATAGGTTCATGGACACTTTATTGTAAGTTGTTATTGAACATCCCATTTTATATTTAGTCCCCCCCCCCCGATAAGATCCACTCGTCTGGAAAGATGTTCTAATAGGTTTTGGAGTGTGCTTGTGGAGATCATTCGGCAAGTCGGGTACTGATGAAGGGGAGGTGAGGAGACCTGTGGTGAAGACAGCGTTCCATCTCAAATAAGGGTGAGGTCAGGGCTTTGATGTCATTAGTTCAAATCCCAGCCACAACAAGCTTCCAATCCTGGGCCCATAAGCAAGGCACTTAAACCTATAGCTGCTCAGTTGTGTGAATGGTATAAATGTAATTCACTCTGGATCACGGCTATAAATGTAAATAGAGTATACAGTCCACTCAAGATCTTCCCTTGAAACTATATCTTCATGGAGCTGGAACATAAAAAAATATCTCGCTGTGTCTGCATCTAAATACACTGTCCAAATATTTTTGGGATGTATATACTGTAGTTATATATAACTGCTTGCTATATGAACTTTAAAACCAGCAATCCAAATCTGAGAAATGTGAAAAATATGAATCATATTATGAGGAACAGAGCTTGTGCTTCGGCAAAATAGGCCACGAGCGAATTAGAAGGAAACGCAGATTAAAACTCTGCAAATTATTTTATCGTGCATTCCATTAGCGGGCGTGGTGCATATCAGGGCACGGCTCTCATCGTCCGATTGACTCATCAAGTGCTCTCGGTGTGGATCCAGTACATTATGTCCACCAGATTGTCTTGTCATGTGTCCTCCACGGTCTATCAAGTCGTGTCTAATTCTTTTTCTAGCCCTGCTAGCCGCGTTTCCAAGGTTGCCATCAGAAAAGTCAAACTTCATCAAGGCGAAGCATAAGGATGCGGAGTGATGACTACGCCGATGCATCGTTTCGGAACAGTGAAAATAAAACATGCGTCGTCCCTGTTGGGGACACGTCCCCCATTCATCCGTTGCCAAAGCAGCTATGCAAATGGCACGCCAGCATTTGCGCGCATTAATGCGCTGCGTGCTGGCGGCTTCGGATTAAAGAGAAAGGCTATTGTGACCGTAGAGGGATAAAAACACATCCCCGATGTGCTTGGCGACCAGAGAGGCGGGATTGTTTAGGCGTATTAAAAGCCACGATCTCATTTACAACACTGCATGATGCTGTGGACGGAGTCGTGAGCAAGCTCTGCAGGAACCGGCGGAGATGTTTCGAGATGGGGGGGATGTCACGGGGGACGAAATCCTTAAGATCTAGGACTTAAAACACATATTCCAAATTTACCCCGGAAAAGTAGGCGAGGCAGCCCGAGACATGCATGCATTAATTTAGGAGCGGGTAGCCTACTTTAGATGCGGTTACAGAGTCACCTGGTACACAAAAGCAACAGATCATGTAGATTAGCACTCACACTAACTTACTCAATTCCCTTAGGAGTCATGGCTTATACGTTATTAACTTAAAAGAAGCAGGACCACTTATAGTGTTTTTGGAACATCCCGTTCCACATTGAGTCCCCATTTGCTGTTAGAATAACATACACTATTCTGGGAAGATGTTCCACTATGCCCCCATTTTGGAGTGGGGCTGAAGTCAAAAGGTTTGAGATCACCAAGGATGAGAATCAGCACCTCCAAATCCGAGGCCATGGTCCTCAGTCGGAAAAGGGTGGCTTGCCCACTTCAGGTTGGTGGGGAGTTCCTGCCGCAAGTGGAGGAGTTTAAGTATCTTGGGGTTTTGTTCACGAGTGAGGGAAGGGTGGAACGGGAGATTGACAGACGGATCGGTGCAGCTTCTGCAGTAATGCGGTCGATGTACCGGTCTGTCGTGGTGAAGAAGGAGCTGAGCCGCAAGGCGAAACTTTCGATTTACCGGTCAATCTACGTTCCTACTCTCACCTATGGTCATGAGCTCTGGGTCATGACCGAAAGGACAAGATCCCGGATACAGGCGGCCGAAATGTGCTTCCTCCGCAGGGTGGCTGGGCGATCCCTTAGAGATAGGGTGAGAAGCTTAGTCACTCGGGAGGAGCTCGGAGTAGATCCGCTGCTCCTCCACATCGAGAGGGGTCAGCTGAGGTGGCTCGGGCATCTGTTCCGGATGCCTCCTGGACGCCTTCCTGGGAAGGTGTTCCGGGCGCGTCCCACTGGGAGGAGACCCCGGGGAAGACCTAGGACACGCTGGAGAGACTATGTCTCCCGGCTGGCCTGGGAACGCCTTGGTGTCCCCCCGGAAGAGCTGGAAGAAGTGTCTAGGGAGAGGGAAGTCTGGGCATCTTTGCTTAGACTGCTGCCCCCGCAACCCGGCATCGGATAAGCGGGAGAAGATGCATGGATGGATGGATGGAATCACCAAGAAACATTTAGTTCCTCGGCTATCCAAAGACATTGGCAAGTTAAGCGCAGCCGAATCACCTCCAGCCATGTTCCTGGGAGAATAGAAAATACGCAAACCCACAGATCCACCATGGTCAACTCCAAACATGGCCACTCCATAGTATGCTCTTCAGAATCCACCATCTCTAAACTCTTTCCAATCACTGGCCTTCTGAAGAGACTCATAGTGATGGGAAGATTGGATCATTATATAATAAACAAATCAATCTTTGAGACGACTTGTTCTTCTGAGTCACATTAAAGACTTGAATCGTTTACTAGAATCGCTAGAGACTCATCAGTTCCCAATCACATGAAAACGCACTATAAAAAAGGGATTTCATTCCTAAAAACTTTCCAAAGTAAAAATCTGATTTTACCAAGTCGACTCCTGTTCGCTGATCTTCTTGCCTGGGCCAGTTTTTGACACTTTGCTTTATAATTTCGAAAATGTTTGTCTGAATCTCATCCATCTCAGCCTTCACTCCAAGACACTTTATGTATACTACTATATTACTAGGCTATTTCTAATTTTACATCTTAAAGCATAAATGTAAAGGAGGTATAATTACAATCAAACACATCAACCATAATCCATCACTTCAGACTTTGCTCCAGTCATTGGTACCACCATGGAGTCTAAAATGAGCTTTTGCAAAATCATCTCCAGGTTATATATATGTTTTTTTTCCCCATCAGGTTCCTGGAGATGGATAAGTCTGTAAGACAAAGTCGAACAGACTTGAATATTTTCTTTAATGACTGTTCCAGTCTAATATATCATGACCTTGGTACTTAACTGATACTGTACCACAGTGTACTTTTTTTGGCATTTTTATATTGTAGGTAGGTAGGTAGGTAGTTTCTTTCGGCTTCTCCCGTTAAGGGTCGCCACAGCGGATCCTCCGCACGTTTGATTTGGCATATGTGAGAAAATTCTCCAGCATTCATAGTCTCGAGAGGAATGAAAAATCTGATTCCCAAAAAAAAGAAAGTGGTGCGGTACAACATGAGACAATGGCATTAAGAGTCCTGCAATATTTTATTGAGGTCAGGAGTCATGCAAAAATAAGAATTAAGGCTTCGTCCTTGGTAGAGAACATAGAGTGGGTTTCTAGCAAGAACACTGAACATGCAACGAGAAGATGCCTACAACTGGCTTGCTAAGGCTCGGACTACATCCCTGTAGAAAAAAAAAGCCTCTGACGACATTTGACCGACTTTCACAGACAATATGATTTAATTGTGGAGCAAACGGATGTCATGCGCCAGCTTTGCTAGCTGTTCCATGCACATTGCAGGTGGCTGAACTCCTGTACTCGCATGTTATGTGACAAAGATTACTTATTACGTGGTCCTCGGGCTTCACTTGGATGCTAAACTTACCCTTGAGCACAGAGTGGCAGCTTGGTGATACTGGGGCTTGAACCCCCCCTGACCTTCCGATCAGTAACCTAGAGCCTAAACCACTGAGCTACCAGTTTGCATTAAATAGACTTCTGAACAAATAGTTCAAATCTCACAACACTAAGCTGCCCTTGAGCAATGTCCTCAAATCTCTACGTTGTAAGGCACTTACGTTCACAAATCCAAAAATGTGAATCTGCTGAAAAGTCTCCAAGCTCATAATGTATTTCAGAGCACACCACCCCCCTTTGTTGCGGCATTGGACAAGCATTTTCTAAATAGTCCCCGGTTTTGCTATGAAACTATTTAATAAGAAGCCACAGAATTGGTTAATTAAGGTCCGCTAATATGCAATCAAGTTGTCACATAGCCTGCCACACAATATCAAGATAAATACACCTGTTCGGAATCGACCCCTGCATTTGCAACACCACTGAGCAAGCAACATGAGGCAGGATTTTTTTTCCCGAAAAAAATGGGGAAAATGTAAGCTGATAGAGAATAACCCTAGGGGATGGCATTGTTGCAAAAGGAGGCTCTTGATCAAGGGGTCCCCAAACTACCACTCGCAGCTTTCAAGCTAAAATGTCCCCTTGTTATTAACAGATAATAGATAAGGTCGAGGCACAAATCCATACTGGCTTTCGATCCGCTGTCATTACGAGAGCCGCCTCTGGAGGCAAATCACTGATGTTGTTTATTTTTGCATGTGAGACTGCGTGCTGCACAGAGAGCGCCGTAATATTTATTTATAATTTTATTAATTATATAATTACAAGTACATTTACATTACAATGTAGGTAAATGTTATTATTTTACAAGCAATGAATGGGAAAACTAATCCAGCATTATGAGGCCCTCACAGGAAAAAATTTGGGGACCCCTGATCTAGAAAGAGTGCAGATCCAAAATATAGATTAAACTCCAAAACTAAAGAACCGCCAATAAGACTTGGGGTAACTCCAATTTTCAGGCACTGTATCACCTTTGCGAATAAGGAAAGTCTCTTTACCGACGTCATTGCCAGGAAAAGTCTCGAAGCAAAGTCTCGAAAAAGCTAGAAGAGGGTCGTGCATGTTAATCTTGCTACGGATGCTACCATCTCGGCTCTCGAGGAGCAATTTTTCACCCAGGGTGAAGTAAGGGAGAAGTTTGGTGTAGTGACAAACTTCTACAGTCTGTCACACCAGGAGTTGATAAAGCAGTGTGAAGCCCTTGGGAACACACTGAGCTATGTGGAACAATATGACATAGACAGAGGAGAGATGGCAAGGGATTCAAAATGTAGCTGATTTGCCATCCTATTTTTGAGCGTGCTGCTTACTTTCATGCGTCCGTATATAACAACACACACGCGAGGCCTGATCTCGGATTTTGATGCGAACTCCCGTAGCAGAGAGAAGCCTTCTGGAAAGATGAAACTCATTTCTGTATTCGACAGAGCTTTTAACTTTGATATGTGTCTAATTGCTCATTTCTATTTATTTATTCCGTGATATTGACTTTAGCTCAAAGCAAAAAACAAAAAATAAAAAAATTGCTAAAACGCCCCGTGTAAAATATCATGAAGGGCTTTCGTATTTTTGCCTCGCGCTTTATTTAGGTTTATTAGCTGCGCCTCGGGGAAGTCCACGTGTTTGGATTTATTGAGAACCCCTCCCCCAGTTTCACCAATTGTAAATTTTGAGACACTTCATTGTCTCCAGAACGTAAGATCAGCTCGGTTGCAGGATTAACGCGTTTGACTCTGAGATGATGAGTCGAGGTGAACTGTAATTGGTGTTCCGAGATATTGTTCGCCCGAGGCACTTAATAGATTAGTTGGCTTCTTTTCACCACTTAACAACTCATTTGAACATACGGCCGGCAAGTTTCTGCAACGCAACGTGTTGAGACGTGTTGGGATCTAAGCATACACACGCACCACATGGACAAACGATTGTGGACACTTGGCCGTTAGACACCGTTAGACTCCTGACCTTAAGCTGTTGCTACAAAGTTGAAAGCACACAACTGGGTGCGCTAGCATGACTTTTTGCATTTAATTAGCAGACCCAAACCTGTTCCAGCATGACAAAAACCTCCTGTGCACCAAGTCAGGCCCATAAAGATATGGTCTAAGATGGAAGATTTCCAGCTCTGATCATAACCCCGATTGCACCTCAGGCCTCCTCACCCTACATCAGTCGCTTGTTATTCCTAACAGTTTAGTTGCTGACTAAGCATAAATCTCTGCAAACCAAAGAAGAAAATTTTCCCAGAAAAGTGGAGTTTATTATAAAAAGACTAAATGTAGAGTGGGATGTTCAGAAACCGTTAGATAGCTCATACAGTACTAATTTTATGGTCAGGTGTCCTCCAACATTTGTCCATATACTCTAGTGTAGCTGCCCCAGGTTGGTCAGGTGTCCTCCAACCTGTTTCAGAGAGCTCTGACCTTAATCTTCTACAGAACCGACACTGATTGACAATGCCCTTGCGCACAAAGTCAGGTCAGATGTCCTTCACAATTATTTTATATAATATAACAGGATAACAGGACTTAGTTTTGCAGATATTTCATGAAATTAAGAACTTCAAGGTAGTAATAGTGACTCTGTTTCATTTCAGGCCACATCACTTCACCCATCATCAATTTTTTTCCTGTACAGATGGTCCTCGAGTTACACTGGTTAGATTTTTCGATCTTATGATGAAGATAGAGGTGAGAAGGTGAGGAGGCCTGGGGTGCAGTCAGCATTTACATTCATCCCATTAGGGCTGGAATCGAAGCTCTATAGCAGGCCACTTAAGATCTTCTCCAAATCATATCTTCATGGAGCTGGATTTGTGCACAGGAGCATTGTGGAACAGTTTTGGGTTTCCAAGTTTAAGTGAACTAAAAATATATATACTGTATTGTTTATACATACTATAAATTGCTCTGTTTAGCTTAATTATGTACTGTAATGTGTACAATTAATTACAGTTTATATTACGCTCCCCCGTACTGATCCCTGGGTAGACTGGGCCATGTCTCGCCTTACAATATTTTCAATTTACGACAACTCACATCGTCTCTTGCTTTAAAATCGACTCGTATACACGCCAGCATGTATAGCATTCGAGCTCTGATCCGCACTGCAGGCCTGACGAAGGGGGGTGGAAGTCTGCACGTCTCACCCCCTCTGTTTATTACACGGTCATTGGCAGAACCGTAAAGCTGAAGCCATATTTCAAAGCGGGTCTACCGGGAATGAGAGGCTGTACCACAAACCTTGCATAGCGGTTCTTCCTTTTCCCGGCCTCCATTTTCAAGTCACATTCCCTCGATCTTACCCTGACATACAGTAGTACGCATTAGTCGAGGAACAAGAAAAAACGGGATGGGGATCGCGTTGAGGAATTGAAAGAGCGATCCCCAAGAGAATTCTAAATTAAAGCTCTAGGTAGCGACTGGTGAATAAAACTCATTTGGAAAAGGAAATAAAGCACAGGCCAGTGTACAGGGACATACACATACACACAAATATTTGTCTACAGTATAGACACACACATTCACGCTCTGTCTAGCCACAAGGAGGGACGGCATGAAGCTAAATCTGAATTACAAACACTGTCGGAACGAAACGTAATTTCGAGATCTGGAGGTCCGTGTCTGCCGCCTTCTCGCCTTCATTAACACAAACGGCTATGAGGCGTACGAGAATACGAGAGTTACGAGAATAATTCCGAGAATAAAGCAACAGTCGAAGAAACGTGTCCTAAAATTTTCCTAAATTAAATGATTTTGAATGAAATTTAATTAATTTAAAACTACAACTGGTTCGTGGGAACAAGAACAAGAACACAATGATAGGTTGAGAAGGAACGTAAGAAGGGTGGGATTTAAAACAAATCCATTGAGAGAGAATGATTTCGGTTTGTTTATTGATTGATTTATTTCATTATTTTATTTCTGTTACAGTGGCCGTGTAATAGATTGTTGTTTTTTTGCTGCAAAAAATAAAAAAAGGCCAATTTCTAGTCAGAGGACCCTGTTGCCTGGTCACAGCTGGCAAACATGGAGATGCTGAAGATTTCCCATGGTAAAGCTTTATATATATTTACTTAATAATTTTTTTAGCTCACTATTATTTTCATGCTAGTCAGAGCAATGGAGGAAATCAAACACTAATTTCTCATGTTCTGCTCACCAGGCAAAGGAATGAATCTTCTAAGAAGGCTACTGTATAATTTTTGTTTTCGTTATACGCAATACAAAATAGTATTCTATAGGCATATTTACATTGGGGGGGGGTCTCTTTTTATACCTTAGAATACAGAATGGATGCAGAACATCGCAAAAGCAAGACAAAAAAAGAGCACAAAAGCACTTTATTTGCATATCCTAGCAATGTTAGGAAGCTGGGGTCAGCCATAGAATATGGACCACAGAGGGTTAAGGGTCTTGTTTAGGGGCCTAAATGTGGCAGCTTGGCGATACCTTTCGGTTAACCCCCACCCTCAAAACAGTAACCCAGAGCTTTAACCAGAGCTTCCGCTTTGTCCAAATGACGAAGGCAATAACCCAGGACATGAAGCATCTTAGATATCATTCATACAACTGAGTGGGTTAATTTGCTCAGAGGGCAAGAAGTGACAGTTTGTTCTGGCTGGGATTTAAACCCACGACCTTCAGATCTAAAATCTGATGCCTTAATCAGTAAGCTACCACCTTGCCAGACTGTGGTACTGTATGAGGTAAATCTTTATACAACTGAGCGATCTTTAGCCAACAATCGCTAAAAACAAGATCCTGCTGAAACAACCATGAAAACAAAACCAAAAAAAACAAAACCTTCGAGGAGGAGCATTTTAATGAACATTTCAGGTAGCATTACACAGACCTTGGAAATTCAAGACTTGTTCAAAATACTTTTTTTCACTTTTTGAAACCTCGCAGAAACCCTGCTCAAGTATCTTCTGAACTTTGAACTCAGACGCTGAAGTGTACACGACCGATATGCCCCCGTCCTGTTCTATGACCCAAGAGTACCAAAAGGAACCTGTACTGTACATTATTAATGCTTTTCTGCACTGCTGTTTGCCCCTTGGTATTTCCACTTCCACTTTATTTGCCCTACCACAATCTCTAGTTTTCCTTTTTGCAGTATATATTTTTTTTTTTTTGGGGGGGGGGGGGGGGGAAGATGGTGGATTTAGGTGGTAGCTCAGTGTTTAAGGTCATGGACTGTGATTTAGAAGGTCATGAGTTCAAATCTCAGTGGCGGCGAGTAACCAAAGCTTTTAATACTCAATTGCTCAGTTGTAAGTCACTCTGGATATCGTGATATAATATGTCCTATGTAATATAAATGTAAAAAATGACAGTGTAATGATTTCTAAATCACATTTACCTCGTTTGATCCACACCTTTATATTTGCACACACTTCAGTTGCATTGAGCTGGTGCCTGCTCATAAACTCAAAGAAAACAAGACACAGTAACATGATTGAGAAATTCGCTGCCAGACAAAAGACACAAAAGACTGCATATAAAACAGGTTTTATAGCCCTATAAAATACCGTATGCAATTTTTCGCCTTCAAATTCAGTTACAAATATCACGCAGCTGGGAATGTCCGGTGTCCCAATACTTTTGCAGATACAGCGAAGTTTAATGCCAACGCATTTGATATTCATGTATTCCTGCAATCAGATCCAGACATTTTTTTTTTCTCCTTCCCTGCCCTATCACGTTGTTTGTAGGAAAGCAACCCACACCTTCTTTCTTACTATACACCCTGTTATGTAATGTAAGATTGAAGCCAATTTTATCAGAACACAAAATGTTGAAAAGATTGCTTTTGAAAGTTATTTTTTTTTATTTCTCTTTTTCTCAGCGAACGTGTAAAGCGCTATTGAGTAGGATGCGTGTCGGGAGGGATGAGGGAGGCATGGGGTGTTGTTCAAGAAAATTATCTACGCGCATGATGTGCAAGAAAAAAAAAAAGTCTCCTGGTTGCTGCCAAGGTCTAACTTCAGCATGTCTGGATTGATGTATCTGCATTGGGGGGAAAAATAAATAAATAAATAAATAAAAACCACCTCTCCTGGTTTTTTCTTTTTCTTTTTTTTTTTTCTGGAGGTGTCAAGCCAAATGTCAAGGTTGTACAAAAAGTCACTCGATGGATATACACTTTTTTTTATTATTATCTTTTATTATAATATTCATAGATAGATAGATAGATAGATAGATAGATAGATAGATAGATAGATAGATAGATAGATAGATAGATAGATAGATAGATAGATAGATAGATAGATAGATAGATAATCACCCCTTCAAATCCCCTTAGCAACAAGGGAAAATGCGACCCAGTATACACTAGCAGGCCACTCAGATGATCTCCAGGGGGCTGATCCTGATCCATCACACACTCACAGAGAAATGAAAGTCCGCATTTGTGCTGGAGAATTCCAATTGTCTCACAGTGACCGTCCTCATTACAAGTCCGGCTCCATTCTTTATTTACTGCTCAGCATTTACCAACTGTTCGGTATTAAGTGAATAAACAAAGTAGCGAGGGGTTGCCATAAAACCTGAAGTGAGACAAGATGTTATATCTTGTAAGGGTCGCTGTGAATCGCAGTGGAGGCCACCCCGGGAATACTGGGGCGTGAGGCGGAAACACAACTTGGATGGAACACGAGAACACCGCAGACCAGACAAAAAAACTCGTTATTAAAAAAAAGGGAGAGGAAGAAAAAAAAATGGTCAAATCCATCGCATTTTGGCAGATTGCATTATGGGAATTGAGATCCTGTAATGCTCCAAAAATATATCGTATTTGTGCAAAGGTCAAGCAGGTGAATTAAATATGCATGGGCAAATTAAATATGAACTCCAGAACCAAGTATAATACAAAATAAGCTGAAATAATTATGACTTTCTTGTTTGTTTGTTTGTTTTTCACTCTTTCTTTTACATTTGCCTTTTTTTAAACTTTTCTCTCTGGCAATTAATGAAGTTTGATTGAAATTAGACACGCTATATATATATATATATATATATATATATATATATATATATATATATATATATATATATATATATATATATATATATATATATATATATAAACACCGGACACATGACTCTTCTAGCCATATGTGGTTCTTCCTCAAACTGTTTCCACAAAGCTGAAGAAACAAACCTATTTCAATACAATATGGTGTACATGGGTTGGAGTGGAAGATCTCGAATGGCCTTCAAAAGAGATTTAACCTCAACCCTATTGAACACATTTTGGAATAATTAGAATTCTGAAGACACCTCAGTCCTCCTCACCTCTTCACCTGCTTCTTAAAGGACGTCAACACCCTTGTAGCTGAATAAGAACAAATCTTCATAAAAACACTGCAAAATCTAGTAGAACATCTTCCCAGAAGAGTAGAGGCTATTATAACAGTAAATTGGGAGTAAATGTGGAATAGAATTTGATTGGATCTTCTCTGAAGTTCTGACAGCTCTGAGCTATCTTGATGTCAACTGGTAATATTTTTCTTCCACCATGTGTCCTCCATAATAAAGATGATATGGATTCCACCATGTGTCCTCCATAGATATAGATACATTTTTGATTGAAAGCGTTTGTGACAAATACAATTAGATTTGGATTTAAAAGTATACATAAAGGCAGTAAAGATATCATTGTGGCACAGTGGAGAAATATATGATTTAACCATGTGTTTCATGTTTTTATTTTTTTTTTTCCTTTGGTCATTGTAGAACGTTCCTCTGGAATCAACCTGTAATTTGGATAATACAAAATGTAGCGAAATGTGGCTAATTTTTTTTTCCACACTATCACACCACACCCACCAGATTCATTGGACCAGGCTTCATTTTTCCAGTCTATCATCCAGTTTTGGAAAATCTTGAAATCTTAGTAGCCTCAGCTTTTAATTCCTGGCTGACGGAAAAAAAACCTGCTCACCACAATTTGCTCACACTGGTCATTTCACTTAATGTGAACACAAAACTGACCGTCCATTCTTCACGTCACGTCACCAAAGCATTTTCATCTGCAAGACTTCCAGTGTTTTTTTTCTTCATTGCATCATTCTGAGTAAACCCTGCAGTTTGTTGTGTGTGAAGAATCTCAAGAGACTCGAGCAGTTATAGAAATACTCAAACCTGTCCATCTGGCACCAACAAACATACCATGGTCTAAATCACTGAAAATGTTTTTTTCATCATTTCGATGATTGATGTGAAGTTTGACCAAAACTGATGTTCTGTATCGAACCGATATAATGCAATGGCATACAATTGGCTGATTAGAAAATCCAATGAACGAGTAGGTGTACATGGGTTGATAATAAAGTGCTCAGTGAGTGTACGTGCAAATACATTGAAACAAAGTGAAGTAATATTCTAAACACAGCAAGGAAATACATATTTCTACTCCTGAAAGACGCATAGAAGATACAAGATCTCAGCTGTTTTTCACTTTCAGTGGTAAAAAATGCTGCTGTCTTGTTTGTGAAATATATACAGTGTCCATGCAGGATGTCTTCATGTCTCTATTAAATATATTCATAGCTGAGAAATGGGCCAGTAGGCAGGTTTTGTCAGTCAGACAAAAAAATGTGACAAGAACCACTAAGGAACATGTTCATTTTATGAAATACACTTATGACAGTTTTCTTGCTTTTGTCCACCCCCCAACCACCACACCAGCTTAGCCCACCAACACACACAGTGACTTTCCATTAACAAAGGTTAGCCAATGTCACTAAATCCCACCTCAGAACTTACATCAAATGACCCCAGCATCTATTCTCGTGGCTGCATGCGAGCCAGGAGCCCCGGTGATCCGTCAAATGACAAAAAACAACGTGCGAAGGAGATCCACAGCTAGAGAGGGAGGATTAAAAAGATGAGAGGAAAAGAAATAAAATAAATAAAAAGGAGAAAACGAGCCTCGTGGCAATGCCTTTATCGCTCAGCACAGAGAGGCTGCTCCATGCCGTGCTCACTACTGACCTGAAGATGAATTTACACCATCGCTTTCGATCCATAAGTGTGGCCAGATCGGCCCGAGAGATAACGCGAGGGTCTCTTTCTCAGCTGCTGCTTTGTCAGGATTTGTCAATACGGTGCCATCCAGATCTCATTCACCCTCACGGGGGATACTTCTTAGTCTGACACAACACAGGGATTCTGTAAACCGAGGTAGTCAATTAAACACACCAGGATTGTGTTGATATAAAATATTCATGTTGGTATCATCGGATAGCTTGTTACAACAGTTTATAACACATCACAAGGTGCATCTAAATATGATCAGCTAATAATGGGCAATGGGCAAATCTTTAATAGGAAAACATTCTCAATGATCTCCAACATAAAGAACTTTCAGGACCATGGACAGAAACTATATATATTCAATCAGCCGTATGATTTCTGCACCTGTTTCCAAGTTAATTAGCACTGATATACACACACTACATGGAGAAAAGTATTGGGACACCTGACTTTTTTAAGCCATTTGTCGTTCTGTGTCAAAACTGTTTCTACAAACTTGGAAACACACAATTGTATAGGATGTCCTTGTGTGTGTAGCATGGAATTTTCTCTTCACTTGAATTCTAAAACCTAAACCTGTTTGAGCAGATAGGTCTGTTAGGTCAAGATATGGCTGAATAGCCACAAATCTCCTTAAGCACACTAGTGGAACATCTTCCCAAAAGAGTGGAGGTCATAGCACGGGACTAAATTTAGAATGGGATGTTCACAATCTTTTGTCCATATAATGAAGCTTTACCATTTCAAGCATGTTTTGTCTTATAAATTGTTTTTTCATGAACGTAGTTGTTTTCTTCAACGCCCCACCAATGAGAGATCCAATGCAGATCTAAGACTCAGCACGGCTAGCGACTAATCCGTGACGAGCATGATGGAGTTGGCAGTGTCATCGCCATGACAGTTAAAGCTTTGGAAGCCGATCTGTTTGATGCCGACACCGATGCTGCCTGTGATGTCGGAAAAAGTTTGGCGTAGAGGAGAAAAGGAAAAAAAAAAAAAACGGGTCGACATATCCGTGCAAAAAAAGACGTTTAAACCGAAAAAGGTCAGCTCCGAATTCATGTACAAAATAAATGTCAGGATCTAATTTGGATGAAAAATAGAATATGCATGTCATTCCAGTTGGATTTTTTTTCGCCATTAATGGTGACATTGCTGAAAAGGTTGCATGAAATTCAGACTGAATAGGGCAAGGCTTGGGTGGTGTCTTTTTTTATGTGAGTTCATTTAGCATGTTTTTCCCTCCTTTTTTTCAATTTAATGGGTTTTTAATAAGATGATTATCCTAATGGGAACAAGGTCCGAGAACCAGGAGTGAGAAAAAGCTAGATAGAATTCATTGAATGTGGGTAAGGGGGTGGTTAAGGGGGCAATTTCTTTCTTTATCGCTTGTTACCAGCATCACCGTGACTAAGTAAATATTGAATGGTGCAAACAAATAGCATTTCTTTTATCGCTTGTGAGCATTTAGGTCTGATAACACTTGAGGCGACGACAATCCCTAAATGTAGAGATGACAAGTCGGAAATAAAATTTGACAGTTGTTCCTGTACTCGCGTCTAATGGAGGTATTGCCAGCAGGCCTTTGCCTGGCAGTGAGGCGCTGCCAGCCGAGACACACTTTAGATGCAAGAAAAACAAAAGCAGCAGCAAAAGAGCAACAGACAGCGCTAGATAGGCCGATCCACAGCGTCGCTGCACTTCCTGCAGGCGCGCAAACAGCATGCTAATTAACTGTACGCTTAATAGCACCGGGAGCTGTTTGTGGCTATTAAATGAGTTAATTAAGACAGACATGACCTTATGGCATAGCGTAATGTTAGGAGGCAGATTGCAGGCTTCGAAGTCAGAAAAAAAAAAACGGCAGCGTTTCTCATGACATGAAGAATAGCGGGAATCGCTCTATCGATTGCTGGGATCGCACATGGGTGAACAGGTCGAGAGGGGAAGAGATAGAATAAAGATAAAAAAGGTAAAAAGAGAATGAGATGGAAGTTAGTCAGGGGGTGAGAAAGAAAGGCAGAGAAACGTGTTTGTTACACTATATGGAAGTAGTATAGTATTGGGACGCCGGACTATTCCAGCCATATGTGGTTCTTTCACAAACTCAAAACCTGTTCCAGCATGCCAATGACATTGTATACAAAGCCAGATCCATGAAGATCTGCTTTACATGATTTGGAGAAGTGGAAGACCTTCTGCTCTAGAGCTCTGACCTCAGCCCTGCTGATCACCTTTGGGATGAACTGAAACGCTTATGGATGAATAGGCACAAATTTCCACAAGCACACACCAAATTCTGGTAGAACGTCTACCCAAAAAAGTGGAGGTCTAGTAACATGTCTACGTTTATAAACTATTATCTTAATTCAGCATTTGTACCATATGCATCATCTTTTCTTCACTTTTCTATCATTTGTATATCAGGGAGAACAAAATAACCATAATATCCGGATAATCTCTCTTTACATCTCACTTTGAAGTGTAATCCCCCACCTGAGTTTATTGTCCAGCATCATACCAAAGTATTTGTAGTTTGTCACTGATTATATTTGATCTACGCAGGAAAAGTAACGTTTTGCTCAGAAATCAATAACTATCTCCTTAGTTTTGGAGATTTCAGGCCCATGTTCTTCCTCCCTGTCATGTTAAAGGCTCCTGCATACTTTAAAATATATCTATTTTTAAAAGAACTGGCACAGAAGTTAGCATATAAAATAAATAATAATGAAGATGAAACACATCCCTGTGGTGCTCCGATCGAAGTGATCATTTTATCCAAAATAGACCCTTCGAAATGAACCTTCTGCATTAGAAATCTCAGAAAATCAGTCACCGTCTGCAGAAAATTATTTTGCCAGGGTAACAGCTAATGTTTTAGAGGAACTGTAGTTCAAAGCTGATGAGAAAAATGCAAAAAAATGTGAATACAGTAGAACATCTTCAATCCCCTGGAGGATTAATATGCAAATTGCAATAGAGCTATAAGTACATTGGACAGTTCCTGATTGGTCTGTAACCTAAAAAGTAAGAGGAGTTAAAAAAGGGGGAATATATATATATATATTTTTTTTTCCAGATATTTCTTTCTTTTCGCTTCTCCCATTAGGGGTCACCACAGTGGATCATCCGTATTCATGATCCGCATGTTTGATTTGGCACATGTTTTTACGCTGGATGCCCTTCTTAATGCAACCCTCTCCATTTATCCGGGCTTGGGACCGGCACTAAGAGTGCACTGGCTTGTGCAACCCTAATGGCTGGTGTTGGTTCCCTGACCGGGATTCAAACCCGGCCTGCAGCGGTGAGAGCGCCGCATCCTAATCACTAGACTACCAGGGAACCTTTTTTAGTTTTTTTTTTTTCAGATCTGCTGCAAATAAATGATCTTTCACATACAGAACAAAAACAGAAACAATAAATGTCGATTTAGCTGAGCATTACTATCATTCGACTTTTTGACTTATGGACACAAAATTCTGGCAGCATTTCTACCTAATGTGACTCAGTACGCTTGGAGAACTTTTAGAGATCTTTTAAAATGTCCACGTCCCCGAATCAAGGGACTGGGGCATAATTATGATCTATTGCTTTGCTATGTTCCAGAAAGATCTGACAAACCTAGCAGGACACACTGTCGTTTCATTGTAATATGTTTGTTCTATTGTATGTAGATTTTTATTCAATAACAGTAAAGGAGGATAACAACCATGTGCATTTATTTATTTATTCATTTATTTATATATATTTATATATATATATTTATTTCCAGACTTTACAGCAGAGCATGGTCTGTGTGGGAGGTACTGTATGGACAGGTGACTCTATAAATAACAGCATAATACATCTGTGAATTTCAGGAGTTTAGAATTAAAATATACAAAAATAAATAAATAAATAAATAAATAAATAGTATTAAAAAAAAAATTATAACCCTGACCCTAACCCTAACCCTATATATATATATATATATATATATATATATATATATATATATATATATATATATATATATATATATATATATATATATATATACAAACATATTCTTTTACATTTTTTGTCCAAACAGCTGTACAGTATTTAATTATGCAGGTCAGTAGAAAAAGATAAAAATTGGTTGACACCTGACCTTTAAAATAATCCGAATTCACATTTAGTCCAGATTTGCTGTTTTAATATCCTCCAGGAAGATGTTCCAGCAGATTGTGAAGTGCAGTTGTGGAGATGATGTGTGTTATGAAACTCAGATACTGATGTAGGTGTGGAGGTGAGGAGGCCTGAGGTGGAGTCACTGTTCACATTCATCCCAGTGGTGTTCAGCAGGGTTGAGGTCAGAGCCCACTCAAGATCTTCCAGTCTAACCAATGTAAAGCATATCATGGAGCTGGTTTTTGCGCAAGACATTGTGATGTTGGAAAAATTTTGGGTCTCCCAAGTAAAGGGAAAAAGTCCTGATCCAAACCATCTCATACAATTGGGTGTTTCTGAACAACGGAAAATTGTATTATAGTGTATTTAGTGTATATAAAGTATAACCCCGAGACTCCTGCACATCGTGGGTACAGACCATCACCTCTGCCACGTGTCCATTACGCTTTGCTTCATCATTTTTTTTATGGCCTCTAAGATGCCAGAGGAATTAAATCAACATATTTTGCAGATGGAATCAAGTCAACATACAGTATTTGCAGACTTAAGGAGCAGAACTTGCCCAGAAGGCATTATGGGCTGATGCAATTTCAAGACAGCAAAAAAAAATGGCAGATGGAGTTGTTTTCAGGAGTTTAGCAATAAGATTGGTAATTATTTACAATAAATGTATCTATCTATCTATCTATCTATCTATCTATCTATCTATCTATCTATCTATCTATCTATCTATCTATCTATCTATCTATCTATCAAGTAATTAATGGTCTAGAAAATGTATGGTAGTTTTTTTTTTTTTTTTTACAAAAACAGACAGAATATAAAAAAAATAGATTTTTTTTTATTTGATCTCACTACCAACCAGCAAGAATCCTGACCCCCACAGACCCAAATTAGTCCTGTCCTTTTAGAAAAGTCCTCTTTATATCAACTCATTAAGTGTATAAAAGACACGTGTCACAGAATTAACCTCTTTCATCCAAACCTCTCCACCACCATAAGTGAGACCAAAGAGCTGTCAAAGGACTGTAGATTGTAGACCAGGGACAAGATTATTTACCCCACTGTATGTATATATCACATCATGGTGGTCTAGTGGTTAGGATGCGGCGCTCCCCTCGGATTATACCCCTCGGATAAAAGAGAAAACACTACCTCTCAGAAACGCACACAAACGCACACCCACACAAACATATTGACTTCGAAAAAGAGAGAGAGAGAGAGAGAGAGAGAGAGAGAGAGAGAGAGAGAGAGAGAGAGAGAGAGAGAGAGAGAGAGAGAAAGAGAGAGAGAGAGAGCAGCTCTATAAAGTGAGCTGGAACGGTGTAAGTGCTTTTATTGCAAACGGAAAACAGATCAAAGTGTGGATCAACTTACACTCGGTCTGTTTTTCTAAGCTATTGACTCCATCATTGAACTACCGGTTCACTCACCCACGCTCGCATGTAAATGGAGCCTAATGGCGCATTGTGGTCAAAATGAACCAATTCGAAAACATGTGAATCTCTTGCTTTTATACGTCGTCATTTTTTCTTTTTTTCCTGAACTGCTTGTTGTATCATCATGTCTACCAATACACCGGTGCTTCCTCCTGGTGTTATCGCAAAATCTGTTTTATTAGATTTTCCAAGAGTATTTATCATAGATTTGTTGTTGGTTCTCAGAAAAACACTCGCAGCATCACCAAACGTAGATGATGCATCAAGCGATGGAATCGATCTCATCATCATTCAATTCTGGGCGAGAAATTTAAAATAAGACGCAATCCCTCCGGAAATGTCATCCTCTTTTCAGAATTTTCGTCCCTTTTCATATCCATATTGCACCAGGATTTGTATACACGTAATTGGAAGCAGGATTGCTGAATTGATTAGCATTCTTAGACTGATTGGTTTATTCATTCGTTCAATACCGAGGTTGGCGCACTAGAGATACCTGAGATTTTTTTTTTTCCCGAGCAGCTTAATGCCAGCTGCCAGAATGTCAGGAGGACTCTGCCAATTATTACATAAGGCACCTTGCCATAAAAATAGCAGACACTTAAAAAAAACAGAATGTCAAAAAAAAAGGAAGAAGAAGTGCTTCAGAAAAAGAATACCTTAAATAAACAACCTTGCATACCTACAGATTCAAGTATATATAATATAAAGAGTGGGTGGAATATAACTATGCATTAGAAATTGGTAATAAAGTCCATATTTCTAATACAAATGTATTAAAACATATTGTACGTGTTCTTCATTCCTTAGGAAAATGAAAGCAAATATTTACATTTTAACGTAGGCACCAGTGGCGTCGGATGGAAATGGAACGTCTTCTGAAGGAAGTCATTTGTGATATTTTTGAGAGCCTCCTGAATCCGTTCCGTGCTTTATTTCCAAGTCTTACAATGTGGAAGGTTTTGTATTGTACACCTCCTTTTTTAAGTAGTTTCACAAAAATACGATCGCCAATAAGGTCATTAAGTTCGATAGCTATATATATATATTTGTATGATACAGCTGCAAATAAGTATTTGAATATCTATCAGCTAGAATTCTGACCCTCAAAGACCTGTTAGTCTGCCTTTAAAATGTCCACCTCCACTACATGATCTCACCTCGTGGGGTCTCAATGATCCTAAGGAAGGTGAGAAATCAGCCCAGAACTACACGGGAGGAGCTGGTCAATGACCTGAAAAGAGCTGGGACCACCGTTTCCAAGGTTACTGTTGGTAATACACTAAGACGTCATGGTTTGAAATCATGCATGGCACGGAAGGTTCCCCTGCTTAAACCAGCACATGTCCAGGCACGTCTTAAGTTTGCCAATGACCATTTGGATGATCCAGAGGAGTCATGGGAGAAAGTCATGTGGTCAGATGAGACCAAAATAGAACTTTTGGGTCATAATTCCACTAAACGTGTTTGGAGGAAGAAGAATGATGAGTACCATCCCAAGAACACCATCCCTACTGTGAAGCATGGGGTTGGTAGCATCATGCTTTGGGGGTGTTTTTCTGCACATGGGACAGGGGACTGCACTGTATTAAGGAGAGGATGACCGGGGCCATGTATTGCGAGATTTTGGGGAACAACCTCCTTCCCTCAGTTAGAGCATTGAAGATGGGTCGAGGCTGGGTCTTCCAACATGACAATGACCCGAAGCACACAGCCAGGATAACCAAGGAGTGGCTCTGTGAGAAGCATATCAAGGTTCTGGTGTGGCCTAGCCAGTCTCCAGACCTAAACCCAATAGAAAATCTTTGGAGGGAGCTCAAACTCCGTGTTTCTCAGCGACAGGCCAGAAACCTGACTGATCTAGAGAAGATCTGTGTGGAGGAGTGGGCCAAAATCCCTCCTGCAGTGTGTGCAAACCTGGTGAAAAACTACAGGAAACGTTTGACCTCTGTAATTGCAAACAAAGGCTACTGTACCAAATATTAACATTGACTTTCTCAGGTGTTCAAATACTTATTTGCAGCTGTATCATAGAAATCAATTGTTTAAAAATCATACATTGTGAATTCTGGATTTTTTTTTTTTTAGATTATGTCTCTCACAGTGGACATGCACCTACGATGACAATTTCAGACCCCTCCATGATTTCTAAGTGGGAGAACTTGCAAAATAGCAGGGTGTTCAAATACTTATTTTCCTCACTGTATATATTTATTCTATATAATTATCAGTAACTGCACTATACTTTCATATTTTCTTGAAAGTGACAAAAAAAATTTGATCAATTTCCCGATGTCCCGAGAGTCACATAGAATGCAAATGAACACAGCAGAGGTAGAGCTGTGTCTTTCTGTAGACAGAAAAGAAAAAGAGCGTCTGGTTTTGTTTAATCTTTTTTTTTTTTTTTGGCTTGTTTATGAAAGAGCCATGCATCAGAAACCCAGATTGCACTTCAGTAAATTGATGATTTGCTGTCTGTCCAAACTGAAAAAGTCAACGCAAAAGATCTGTACCATATCGACTTGAATAACATCGTATCTTTTGCATTGCATCGTTAATTGTAATGTATAATGTCAATCTTTGTGCACAAAGGCATTGGTGTGAGTTAAGAGGTTTGGATCCACTAGTTTGATTTCATTGGAAAATTTTATTCTACTACATCCAAACACATCCTACACAATTGTATGCCTCCAACTATGACGATAACTGTTTTGGAAAGAAGCACTTCTGGCTGGAAAGCGTCCCAGTGCATTTGTCAATGTAGTGTATATATTTTTTTCATCATAGCATATAAAACATATAATCACATTTGAAAATCTGTTTGTCCCATTGACCCTTCCAACCGTCCTTCCTTCCTTCCTTCCTTCCTTCCTTTATCCCCGCATTTAGAATCGTGAGCGGTTGTTTTCTCTCACTAGCTTTTTTAAAGTGTGCTTCCAAAATGACAGTAATTATCAGATCGTAGCCTGGAGAAGCCTATCATTTGATGCTTATGTGCCTTTTTTTCTGTCTATCTTCTTTTTCTTTTTTCCTTTATTTCAAAAGGCCTTGATTAGTCATTAAGGGGCGTTTTATTATAATGTTGTCTCGACTCGAGATTGACTTAAAGCATCTTACTTCTTTCACAGCCTTGACAGCTCCATTTGCTTTTTGCATTACAACATTGCTGTATGAATCTGAATCGTACAGGCGAAAGGCGTAAAGGGACTTGTACAGGGTCAAAGGTCATAAAAGACTCCCTTGGTTTCTCCTGGATGAGTCATCCACTAGGAGTAATTGACTTCCCTAAACAATTGTCTTCCTGTCAAACAAAATGGCTTGTCCATTGTGTCCCTGGAGAATTTCGCCGGTCCATAATAGATGGCGCTCATGAGATGGAAAACATCTTTTTGTCCTTCAGGTGGTGATGAATGTTAATGAAAGTGAAGGGAAAGATGTCATGAGCCGATGTTTGATCCTATTTGTTTCGAGGGTTTGCGTGTCTGTAAAGTTCCAAGCTGCTTGTTATAGATATTTATTTGTTCCTATGCACATTTTTCAATGTTTGGCTTATTAAACTTGAGCGATTGATGCTGTTATAATGTAATTTATTATACATTATTATTATTATTATTATATTTTAAAATACAACATTTTTCTCTCGACTGTGAATGAAAGAAATCCCAAAAATCCCTTTACTGGATTGAAATCTTGCCGTGGTAAATGAGGGTCAGGGCTGTATCCTGAGGAGGTTAATGCTCCCAGTAGAGCCAGCCTTGGTGAAAAGATCTAAGCCAATCAGTCAACCCACAGAGGAATCTTAAAGACTCTTGTAAAAAGTATAAAACTGCCCCAATAATCATCATTAAAGCCCACCACTGTAGTAGGCCTTGTAGGATGTGTCTTTGGATCAGAAGGTCACAAGTTTAAATCCCAGCACCACCAAGCTGCCACTGCTGGGCCCTTGAGCAAAACTCTTAACCCTCAACTGCTCAATTGTAAGTCCCTTGTTTAGATGTGGTGTGTGCAGAAAGGTTGTCGCTCAGTGCTACAAAGATGTTTAACTCTTAATCAGAAGGTCACAATTTCAAATCCCAGTAAAACCAAGCTGCCATTGCTCAGCCCTTGAGCAAGGCCCTTAACCTTCAACTGCTTAGTTGTAAGTCGCTCTGGACATAAAATATAATGTGAATGCCGGCAAGTCCCTGATGACTGGGCCCCCTTCATATCCCAGGAAGACCCAGCACTCATACACACTACGGCTCTGGGAGGAAACTTTGGTGGTCGTCGTCTACTCAAGTTTCCACCATGTCATTACGAGGTCTAAATTGAGTCTGGCGAAGCTTTGGATATACCAGATATACCCGTAAATACAAGAGAACCAAGAAAACAAGCTGATCTTAAGGACACTGGGTCTGAATGGACTTGTTCTTCATGGCAGGAAGGCTGTCAGTGCCTGCTAACCCTGAGACTCTGTAACCTTCAGGTTTGTGATACACCTCAGCATTGAATGGATTTCTGGGGCAAGTCTAGGAGACTAGCATACTAGAATGGTGAATACAATTTAAAATAAAATCAGGACTTTAAGGGATTACAGGGGAATTTCATCCATAAGCCATCCAGGAAGTTTCTGAAATGAGAATTGCAATATACAGGATGTAGAACTCTTCAGTTCCCAACTAATATTTGGGACAGGAATTTGCTTACTCTTGACTTTAACATGCTAGTCATGAAAATGTTCTAGCCTAGCCAAAATGCATTTTTGTAAATTTGAAGATTCTGTGCCCTGGCTTCTAGGGGAGGTACCGACAGAACACAGGGTATCTCGTCTGCCGAGTGTGAAATGGGTGGGATGAAAATAAGCACCTCCAATTCCGAGGCAACCCACAGCGCAAACAATACACGCACCGCGATTCTGAAATCGATTTCTATCCATTGTTTCCACTTTATTTCACACTTTTTCTTTTCTATTTCCAGAACCACAAAACAAAAAAAAACCACAGATTGAAGTCATCTGTGTTAATTAATCTTGGGAAATACAGTGTGCACTGAATCCGATCCAATTAGATGCAGGCTGAAACACATGTGGTACGGCTCATCGTTCGTCAGAAAACAACGGCGTCTTTGATTGAAATGGCAGCCCTTCGAACGTACGGTTCGAACCCCCGAGAAAGACTATTTGACACTTTCGAATAACTGAGAAATTATTCATCCTTTTGCAGGAGAAAATGTGGCCAGATGGGAGGGTGGGATACTGCTGTTAATGTTAAAACCCTGGACCATGATCTTCGAATTGTGCCGCGATGCATGTACAGAAAATTGTGAGCAATATGCTATTCTTTAGCGGAAAAACATTTGAAAGTGAATGATATCAATCACAGCTCAGCGGGAATATACTTTTCCCGTTTAAATAAAAAGGGGTGGGGCTTAAGCAGGGAATATACACACAGACAAAACCTCGGGTGTAACATTTTTGTATAGTTTTATGTAACGAAACTCTGCATACCTGCTACACAGGGTTCCAGCAAACGTTTTTAGACACCCAACCATAAGATTTGTATAAACACATTAATAACCTAATTGCTGTTACCCCACTCTTCTGGGAAGAAACACATTTTGGAATGTGCTTATGGAGATTTATGATTTCTTTATCCAGTCAGTTAGCAAAATCAAGTACTGATGTAGAGTCAGATGAGGACGTCTGGGTTGCATTTGAATCAGCATTTCAATTCATCCCAAAGGGATTCGATAGAATCGAGATCAGAGCTTTATAATAGGTCACTCAAGAGCTTCCCTTCCAACCCATATCTTCGTGGAGCTGGATTTGTGCACGGTGCATTGTCTACTAGTTCAACCGATGGTCAATTTTCATGCTACCACCAAATCGAAAGACTTTGTGTGCCAACGTTGTTTGGGAAAAACCCATATGTGGTTGGAAAAGTCCTAGGTATCAATATGTTTGTCTACATAGTTACATATTACACTCGAGATAAAGCATGTTTTTGGAGCGTTCATGTAGCCATCTCGGGGTCTGCTTCTATCACACAGCGATCGCACGCTTACCTTCAGGCAGGCATGTACAATTAGATTCATCTCAGTGAGCTCAGCGCGTCCGCTCTAACAGCCCGAATCATCCAGGAACAGAAACAACAAATCGAAACTTTGTTTATGTACTTTCAGCAGTTGCTGTTTTTATAGGCATGTGCTGTTTATTATAATTACGAAGCACACTGCGTGACACGGATCTAATGAACTGAGCTGGGTAAGGCATGTTGGCATTGGACGATGATGGCACCTACGCAATCGAAGGATAGGATGCGACAATAAAACCGTGCACGTGTGGCAAATAAATAGAGCCAGATGCATTGTGCTTTGGCAGTTGTGGTTTTTATGTGCACTGAATAAAGTATGCGGTGGCAAAGGAGGAAAATATGGAAAACTAGGTGGAAAACGATGAACACTGTAAAAGCATGGACACTAGGTGTTAAAGCATGCATTAGGTGTAAAAGCATCTGCATTAGGTGTAAAAGCATGTGTATTAGGTAGGAATTATATTGGTGGAAAAATGCTGAAGATGGAGCCACCAGGTAGGAGGAAAAGAGGAAGGCCAAGGAGGAGGTTCATGGATGTGGTGAGGGAAGACATGCAGGTAGTTGGTGTAAAAGAGTTGATATAGAGGACAGGGTGGTATGGAGACGGATGATCCGCTGTGGCGACCCCTAATGGGAGCAGCCGAAAGAAGAAGAAGAAGAAGAAGATTAGGTGTAAAAGCATGGGCATTAGGTGAAATATGGACCCAGTCATGGCTAAGAAAAAGAAGATAAATTGGGTTGCTAAGTTTGCAAAAGGAGCTTGGGGTTGGCGTACATAAACAAAAAACTAGCTTATACGTAAGGCTAATCTGCAAATACCAACAAACAATATTCGTCATAACAATTTATTTCTTCCTTGAATCCTGCAATCATTTTTTGTTTTTTTTTGCCTTCATGGTATATACCGTAATTTCCGGACTATAAAGTGCACCCTTGTATAAGCCACTGAATTTTACAAATATTTGTATTTTTAACATAAATAAGCCGCACCTGTGTATAAGCCAAGGCTAATGAACTTTACACAGGCTTTAATGAAAGACAGTGTCTGTTACACGACTTGTATCTAAACAGTAGCCTACCAAGAAAGTCATTGTTCACTGTCTTTCTCCTTCCTTTCACAACAATTTCTCTCGGGAGTTTATCTTTTGGCATCGTCGTGCATTTAAAAATCAACACCGGTGGAAGTATTTCTCCCGATGCCCTGCAGCTCAGAACACAGGTGAGGTGCGCGGGGTTCAAAACGTGGGAAAAAAGTAGCGGCTTAACGCTACTATTTTTGTTTTTTGTTTTTTTGCAAAATGTTCTATTGATTAATACATGTATGTTGCATTTTTTATAGCTAGTTACTTGTGAACTTGTGACCTTCTGATCCATAGTGCAATGTTTTAATCATTTCCCTATCCAAAATTTTTTGAAAGGTTTTGCAGAACCTGCCAGAAAAGCTGACAATGCTCATCTTTAAACCTCTCTAACAGTATGATAAAAGTACCCAAGACCAAAGAAGACTGATTTACATCGAAGGTCGTCCTTCATCGAGGCTTAAAATCATCCAATGTATATAAAATTAAGGAAAGAGATACCAAGATAATGTGATGGCAAAGGAAATTTCTTTAGATTCCTAAGTCTATTATTAAACCTTTTTAGCTTGTACTTCCAAAACACTGTCATGCTAATCAAAATGGCCTTTACCTCAAACACTGGCGATGCATGCCAATGTGAATTACTGTCATTACTGCAGCACATATTTGAGAATTATTTTTTAAACTTTTTTCACTAGTTGCCATAGAGCATAGAATCAAAAATCTTGACTTTAATTATGGTTATTTTTTTTTGCCATAGTTTCTCCCTGGTCATTCTTTATTTAAACAAAAACAGCACCAGCCTTTATTTTTGATATATACTGCATATACATGTCTTTCCATGACGTATCTAAGTTTGTTATAAAATTGGGGTTTCAGCCATAGAATTAGGGTCCCTGCTCCAGGGGTGTCGTACCATTGCTGGGTGTTTAGGACCTTTCACAAAACATATGTATGAAGTTTATTTTTTAAAGAAAGAGTTATGCTACTTCTATATGCAATCTATTGGAGTTGTGTAAACTCAGCCGTCTTACACACTCGGGTACTTTTTTTTCCCTCCTGGCAGAAATGCGCAGACTTGGCTGCTAGATGGTCTTTGGCGTCACGCCACGGTAGTGTGGTAGAGAGGAGATTTTTCTCCTTGCTTAATTGCAAATGATTTAAAATCTGTCTGTGCTTTGGCTTGGTCATAGTTAAACAGCCAAAATAATCATAAACACCAATGTACATTTAGTGATTTGGCAGCTGCTTTGATGCAAAGCGACTTCGAATTGAGTGCACAGTGCAGAAGTTAAAAGCGTTCCTCAAGTGGCCGACCTTGGAGCTCTGGAAAAGATGAAGTTCTACTAACGTTTAACTTTTTTTCCCATTTTGTTACTTACAATGAGCCAAATTGTAACAATTTGGCTCCACCCCACCTTCGCTTAAACCTCGGCGATTGGTGGACGTGTATAAAATACTGCATTTTTCATTTAGGTGTTTTATTAAGTCACAAACTGTAACATTAAGTAACCAGTTAACATTATGGTTGGCTTTTTATCTACCTGGGATCCATGATTACATGAAAATCCAATCATCTACTACAGCAGAATATTCTTAGCATGATCAGTGTGAACCGACTGCACCCACTCGATCCACAAAAGACTGAAACTATACAAAAGCAATTAAATGAGTGGGATGCCACTTAGAAATCAGCCCGAGATAACCGGTTGTGTTAATCTGCACAGGCTATTTGCATAATATTACTGTAGCTAACGTCGTAGCGTAGTATCACAAATGGAGCCTTGCAAACCGTAATTCTACATTTCTTGCACCCTTTGTCACTTTGTCTAACCAACAACCGCCTACTTTCACAGAAAGAGAGATTGTTTGAATCACGCTGCGGGCGATTAACTACACGCCTGTTGGCAAACATTGTAATTTAATGACCGGCTATTTTAATAGGAACACCTATCAACATGTCCACCACTTGATTTACCAATTATTATAGTGCAAAATATTAAAAACATGGACAATAGGTGGCAAACGAGAAACTAGTTTAAAAAAAATACATATTCATTCGGTATAAAACATGGACACTAGATGTGAAAACATAGACACTGGGTGTAAAAACATGGATACTGGGTGTAAAGACATGGACACTAGGTGTAAAAACATGAATACTGGGTGTAAAGACATGGTCACTGGGTGTAAAGACATGGACACTAGATGTAAAAACATAGACACTAGGTGTAAAAGCTGGACACTGGGTGTAAAGACATGGACACTAGGTGTAAAAACATGAATACTGGGTGTAAAGACATGGACACTGGGTGTAAAGACATGGACACTGGGTGTAAAAACATGGATACTGGGTGTAAAGACATGGACACTGGGTGTAAAAGCATGGACACTAGATGTAAAAGCTGGACACTGGGTGTAAAGACATGGACACTAGGTGTAAAAACATAGACAATAGGTGTAAAAGGATGGACCCTAGATGTAAAAGCTGGACACTGGGTGTAAAAATGGACACTGGGTGTAAAAACATGGACACTATTTATAAAAACATTGACACTATGTGTATAGATGGACACTAGGTGTAAAAACATGGACACTAGGTGTAAAAATAGACACTAGGTGTAAAAGCTGGACACTGGGTGTAAAAAGATGGACATTGGGTGTAAAAGCTGGACACTGGGTGTAAAAACATGGACACTATTTGTGCCGTTTTTGTGGCAGACCAGACTTTTGAAGCAGAGGGTTGCGAGCTTCCTGTCTACACTGATTCCACCCTGAAATAAAACAATAAATCAAAACAATATTAAAAAAAAAAAAAAAAAAGAAAGAAAGAAAGGAGAAGAGAGAAAAAGCTAAATTTATTATTCATGCGGAGTTTTCTGAAGATCAGGGCAAAGGCGTGACAGGTGTGTCTCCCTCAAGAGACCATGGTTACTCCAGAAGATGAGAAAGAAAGGAAGCAGGGAAAAAAAGAGCGAATTCTGGGGCTTTTTCAGGGTGAGGGCAATAAAACGGAATGAGGAATGCAAATGAATAAAAGACGACAAAGGTCGACCGCGAGCAGCTTTATTTAAGGTTTTATTTTGGCTTTGTTGACACAGACAGTCTATTGAATTAGAATCAACAACTTGCTTCTTTTTTTTTTTTCTTCTTTTCGGTTACATCCTCATCACCACAGGGAGCGAATCAAACATGGCCGGCGTATTTCCGTTCCTCGCGTTTTTATTTCCTTAATGACTCATCAGGATGAACGCTCGCGCTCCCAGCAGGTGAGGCGAAAAAAGCAGATAAAGTTTTGTAGTGCACTTTTCTTTCCAGTGCAGGTCCATATTCGGTTCCTCTTGATATTCCTCTGCTTTTCCAAAACACCACTATATACGGAAAATCTAAAGTATGAAGATGATTCAGGGTCATTTGAGAGGTTTGGGGAATATCACCCAAATGTTACAAGATTTATCCAGACATGGTGTAAAAAAAAGTTTTGGCACATCGGATTTTCCCAGCCATGTGTGGTTCTTCCTTACACGGTTTGCATTGGATTTGTTTGGATGAAATTTTCACTTAAACTAAGAGATTCAAACCTGTTCCACTATAAGGATTTGAAGCTTGGACCTATGATCTAGTGGAACATCATCTCAGGAGAATCAAAACCTTTTCCAGCATGTAGATTATTAGCTAAGATATATGTTCTAGTAGATCATCATCTCAGGAGAACCCAAACATTTCCAGCATGGTGACTTTGAGCTAGGAGATATGATTTAGTGAAACATCATCTCAAGAGAACATGAACATTTCCAGCATTAAGATTATGAGCTAGGAGATATGATTTAGTGGAACATCATCTCAGGAGAACCCAAACATTTCCAGCATAAAGACTATGAGCTAGGAGATATGATCTAGTGGAACAACATCTTAGGAGAACCCAAACATTTCCACCACTGTGACTATGAGCTAGGAGATATGATCAAGTGGAACATCATTTCAGGAGAACCCAAACATTTCCTGCATATAGATTAGGAGCTGGGAGATATGATCTAGTGGAACATCATCTTAGGACAATCCAAACCTTTAGCATGTAGATTAGGAGCTGGGAGATATGATCTAGTAGAACCTTATCTCAGGAGAACCCAGCATAACCTTGCTTTTAAACACAAGCCAGCTTCCATGGGTTGGAGTGGAAGATTTTGAGTGGTCTGCTTATAGAGCTTTAATCTCAACCCTCCTGAACACTTGGGATCAATCAGAACGTTGACTCCACTCCAGGCCTCCTCACCTACACTCACTGGCTGAATACATTTCTACAAATATACATGAAAATCAAGAGAAACATCTTTCTTGAGGAGTTCTAGAATATTATTATATTAGGAGATACTCACTAAAAGCACATACAAATCTGATGTTTAGGTGTCCTCAAACCTAACATGCACATCATTATAGAATAATCTGTTCAGCATCTTGATGGTTGTGCAAGGAGTGATTTAAAGTTGGAGATAAGATCCATTCCCTGCTGTGAGCGGCTGCATTTTCTTGTATATTGTTCTTGATGGTTTCCTGGTTCTCCTACAGCATACAATACAATGTTGTTTGTTTTTTCGTGCTGAGGCTCCTAATTTAACTGGATTCCCCCCGGAGACACACGTTGTTTTGAGTCGGTATTGAATCCACACAAGTATGTTAGTTTTTATTCTTGGGTTGGGTTGCCAGTTATGGTTCAGTGGTCACAAATAACCATGTGCTCCACCAGCCAGTGTCTGTTTGCTTCAAGGCATAATTAGTCCAGTCTAATTGCTTTATATATACATTTATTTATACAGTATCTCTCTCTCTCTCTCTCTCTCTCTCTCTCTCTCTCTCTCTCTCTCTATATATATATATATATATATATATATATATATATATATATATATATATACAGTGAGGTAAATAAGTATTTGAACACCCTGCTATTTTGCAAGTTCTCCCACTTAGAAATCATGGAGGGGTCTGAAATTGTCATCGTAGGTGCATGTCCACTGTGAGAGACATAATCTAAAAAAAAAAATCCAGAAATCACAATGTATGATTTTTAAACTATTTATTTGTATGATACAGCTGCAAATAAGTATTTGAACACCTGTCTATCAGCTAGAATTCTGACCCTCAAAGACCTGTTAGTCTGCCTTTAAAATGTCCACCTCCACTACATTTATTATCCTAAATTAGATGCACCTGTTTGAGGTCGTTAGCTGCATAAAGACACCTGTCCACCACATACAATCAGTAAGAATCCAACTACTTACATGGCCAAGACCAAAGAGCTGTCCAAAGACACTAGAGACAAAATTGTACACCTCCACAAGGCTGGAAAGGGATACAGGGAAATTGCCAAGCAGCTTGGTGAAAAAAGGTCCACTGTTGGAGCAATCATTAGAAAATGGAAGAAGCTAAACATGACTGTCAATCTCCCTCGGACTGGGGCTCCATGCAAGATCTCACCTCGTGGGGTCTCAATGATCCTAAGAAAGGCGAGAAATTAGCCCAGAACTACACAGGAGGAGCTGGTCAATGACCTGAAAAGAGCTGGGACCACCGTTTCCAAGGTTACTGTTGGTAATACACTAAGACGTCATGGTTTGAAATCATGCATGGCACGGAAGGTTCCCCTGCTTAAACCACCACATGTCCAGGCACGTCTTAAGTTTGCCAATGACCATTTGGATGATCCAGAGGAGTCATGGAAGAAAGTCATGTGGTCAGATGAGACCAAAAAAGAACTTTTGGGTCATAATTCCACTAAACGTGTTTGGAGGAAGAAGAATGATGAGTACCATCCCAAGAACACTACCCATACTGTGAAGCATGGAAGGTGGTAGCATCATGCTTTGGGGGTGTTTTTCTGCACATGGGACAGGGCGACTGCACTGTATTAAGGAGAGGATGACCGGGGCCATGTATTGCGAGATTTTGGGGAACAACCTCCTACCCTCAGTTAGAGCATTGAAGATGGGTCGAGGCTGGGTCTTCCAACATGACAATGACCCGAAGCACACAGCCAGGATAACCAAGGAGTGGCTCTGTGAGAAGCATATCAAGGATCTGGCGTGGCCTAGCCAGTCTCCAGACCTAAACCCAATAGAGAATCTTTGGAGGGAGCTCAAACTCCGTGTTTCTCAGCGACAGGCCAGAAACCTGACTGATCTAGAGAAGATCTGTGTGGAGGGTGGGCCAAAATCCCTCCTGCAGTGTGTGCAAACCTGGTGAAAAACTACAGGAAACGTTTGACCTCTGTAATTGCAAATAAAGGCTACTGTACCAAATATTAACATTGACTTTCTCAGGTGTTCAAATACTTATTTCCAGCTGTATCATACAAATAAATAGTTAAAAAATCATACATTGTGATTTCTGGATTTTTATTTTTTTTTAGATTATGTCTCTCACAGTGGACATGCACCTACGATGACAATTTCAGACCCCTCCATGATTTCTAAGTGGGAGAACTTGCAAAATAGCAGGGTGTTCAAATACTTATTTTCCTCACTGTATATATATATATATATATATATATATATATATATATATATATATATATATATATATATATATATATACATTTCAGCAACCATTCTATTATATGTTCTTAAATCAAAATACTAAATAAATGCATATATTTCAGTCAATATGCAGTTAATATGCCAGTACAAATTTACTGTCCTCTAAAAAGCACTCTACAGCCATTATTGTCTAAATACCTGGCAACAAAAGATCTTATTATGGAGACAAGGAAGAGGATCCCAGCAACAACCTGTGCAGCTCTGGCGAATTCAATGCCAAGAAGGAATAAGGATAACTGGATAACAATTAACAATGATGCTAACACAATACCTATTAGGACGCAGTTTGGGTATGTTCGCTTAGGGTGTACTTACTTTTGAGGGATACTGTGTGTATGTGTTTGTGTGTAGTGTGTAGTTTATAGAACTGGGAAATGGGGTTGATTAGGTGGTGAAATTTGTGGCGGTCATATTTGACATTTTCTCAGGTCTATTTTGTCTGGTCTATGATTCGCCCTTGACACGTCTACGGTTTGTCCTTCGATGATGAACATTTCTTTGATCATCGAGTGGCTTGAGAGTGTTTGTGTGATGTAATGTGATTGTGATGTGATGCTCTTAAAGCATCTACAATGAAACATGGTTTTATGACTCAGATGTTTGTAGCATCACATATTTTATTTTAAATGTATTTTGTAGGTTTAAAACATAACCAGCAATGAATTTATGTATTTATGTATTTATGACTATACGATAATATTCCATTTGGTCGCATTAAAATTCAACTTGATTTTGGAGACACAAATCTATTCCAGCATAATGATTAGGAGCTACGACATGATCTATCTTCCCAGAAGAATGGAGGTTATTATACCAGGAAATGGAAACTAAATTTAGATTTGGACATTTAAAAAAAAAAGCACAAATCCATATAGTGTAAGACATTTTGAATTTTGAGTTCTTATTTATAACTTTTTATCTGTGAACCCGTACTCCAGAGACCAAGGTAATGCTTAACAGATATACAGTATCCTTGAGGAAACCTGGAGATTCTTTTTCTAGAAAAATTCAGTTTTTTTCTACATTGAATGACTTTTTTTTTGACAATTGATTTTTCCCTGTGAGCTAATTGGATTTCGCTCTACAAAGGGATCATGCATCTCTATACCACCCCGTCCTCTTCATCTACCTCTTTCAAACCGACCGGCTGCATTTCTCCCCTCAACACCTCCACAAACCTCCTCCTCGACCTTCCCTTTTTCCTCCCTCCTCAACGTTCTTCTACTAGAACCCCAATATCCGTCCTCCGCACACGACTGAACCGTCTCAATCACGCCTCTCTCACCTTGTCCCTTTAATAAACTAATTTCTAATCCTGTCCATCATCATCATCAGTCTTGATGAAAATGGTAGCGTCTTCGACTCTTCCACCGCGAGCTCCACGGCAATCATCAAAACAAGACAAAACACGAAGGAAAATATTTTAAAAAGTAAAAGGAACGAAAAAAAGAAGAAACGAAAAGAATCTAACAATGTTAGACTGATGATATTATTGTTCCTCTATTGATCAAAATGCTGTTGCGTGTTTAATATAGCAGGGTTTTTTTTTTTTTTCCATTTTCAAAATCCATTTGAAAATAAAAAGAAATGCAGAGGGAGAAAAAAAAATATCTTCTGGTGAGGGCAGAGAAAACCTGAACTTTCCCAGGAGAGTTGGCAAGTGTGTTTGTGTGATGTATAGCTATTGCCAGGAACCCACTGTAGCAGCATACCTGCGGTGACGGTCACTCAGGTTTCAATCCGTGGCCCAATTACTCATTTGCACTTTGATTTATGAGGCCACCACACGGACTGTTCACTCATTTCCTTAAACACTAGTGCGCTTTACACGCTACAAAGACGTATACCCTGGACTTTTTTTTTTTTTTGCTTTGCAACCCGGTAGATATTAAGTATAGTGGAGACAGGAGACTCTGGAGCTCGGCACTGGAAAGGAATTGGTACAAAACAGCTTTAGAACTGCATTAGAGCAGACGTCAAACTGTAGAATTTATAGCTCTATAGCAGGAGATCTTCCATTCCAAGAAATGTAAAGCATATCTTCATGGAGCTTCATGGTACACGTTATAGTCTCTTAAAGGGGATACAATTAAAGTGGACCCGTATCCGAAGACATCATCCGAAGTTCAAATTCGTGGGTTCATTTTGGAAAAAAAGCACATGCGACTTCCGCTGTCCCAATAAATCGAGGTCAATTTTATTAACATCTTTTCAGTTTATGCTCCTGATTATGATGATTTAGTAGAGAATCTATATATAATGTAATGATTAATCTATAGACCCAGTGCATCCAACTAAAACCAAAGGTCCAGATCAACCTCCCTCTCCTTCCAGGACTAAAACAAGACCAATAAACCCTTAAACGTTTGATGATTTGTTGACTGCTATAAATGAGTCCGTGCTAAATGGCGTTGATTTGTAGAGCTACTTAACATCACCACTCTTTACTAGTGCCACGGTGCTCATCTGTCAGGTGACTAATTAAACAAAAGTGGGTAACTACAATGAAAAATCTATACACTCAACATTTCTCCCTGGAGCTTTGCACTAGTACCTTGTTTGACATGTGATTGGAAGAACCTTCTGCATAGATCTTATTAGCCCTGGACTCCGGTTAAAGACTCAGCAAACACTATATGGACAAAAGATTTGGGACGTTTTCCAGACATATGTGGATGGAGACCCGAAAGTATGCACACTTTACTCTAGAAGATCTTGAGTGGCCTGCTATAGAATGCTGACCTTAATTCTATTACAAAAAGTTTGGCTGAAATGGATGACCGCTCAGTTGTAAGTCGCTCTGGAGAAGGGCTTTGGGGGTGTTGTCTGCTAGAAGGTGGTAGCTTAGTGGTTAGAGACTTTGGATCTAAAGTTTAATGAGTTCATATCCCAACACCACCAAGCTGCCACCAAGCTGCCCTGGTCACTGTCCCCAAAGCTTAATCTGCTTATTTGTAAGTCGCTCTGGATTTCTATCTTAATTTAGTTGTTAAGGCATTGAACTTTGGATCCAAATGTCATGAGTTTAAATCCCAGCCACACCTGGGCCCCGA
Organism: Silurus aristotelis; assembly: GCF_946808225.1. Taxonomy (NCBI): domain Eukaryota; kingdom Metazoa; phylum Chordata; class Actinopteri; order Siluriformes; family Siluridae; genus Silurus; species Silurus aristotelis. The sequence continues at coordinate 12,802,699 of NC_139579.1, forward strand.
CGTGGTAGATCATTGTTTAAGGCATTGGACTTTGGATCGGAAGGTCACAGGTTAAAATCCCACCACCACCAAGATGCCACTACTGGGCCCTTCTGCAAAGTGTCTGCCAATTGCCATAAATGTAAATGTGTTGCCTGTTGGGAGGTGGTAGCTTAGTGGGTAAGGCATTGAACTTTGCCTCCAGAGGTTGTAAGTTCAAATCCCAGACCACCAAGCTGCCAATCCTTAAGCAAGGCACTTAAAACTCAGCTGCTTAATTGTATGTTGCTCTGGATCAGCCTTGGGAGCCTTGGAGGTGTTGTCTGCAAGGAGGTGGTAGCTTAGTACTGGCAATGGACTTTGAATCAAAAGGTCATGAGTTCAAATCTTATTCACACCAAACTGGATAAGATTCTGGGCTTCTGAGCAAGGCGCCCAGAGAAGATGGAAAGAAAGAAAGATGCTTTATACTTGTTACATGTTAATATACAGCACAGTCAAATTCTGCCTTCACATATACCAGCGATGTTAGGAAGCAGGGTCAGACATGATACAGCGGCCCTGCAGCACAAAGGATTAAGAGCCGTGCTCAAGGGCCCCAAGTGTGGCAGCTTGGTAATAAGAGGGCTTGAACCCCTGACCTTCAGATCAGTAACCCAGAGCCTATGCTAAGCTTATTATAAGAGCACAAGGTTCGTTTATTTTTACACGCCATTAACGCTTTCGAGATTAACAAAAGGTCTTGCGTGGGACTCGATGAATTTGTATGCAGTTCGATCCACATTTGCCTAATCGTGCATTATGCATGCTTATCTATTCATAAGATGATTAAGGATGTTCAATCTCGGCAAGTTACCGCAGACCCGAGGGCCGTAATTCCCTGACGCGAGTGAGCACTCACGCAAGTCAAATTATCTGAAAAGTTACGAAAGGTTATGACAAGCCGTCTTTTTTTATCATATAGAATTCAATATGGAAAAATCAGGTAAAGGAGAAATCGAATGGTTTGAATGGATCTGTATGATCCATGAGAATTCCATAAAAGTAAATGGGGAAGAAAAAAACCTATGAATTAACGGAGAATGTCGGGCCTCATTTCCTTTCTTTACGATCTCACCTTTTAATAAATGACACTCCGACACGTCACAGACACGAGCAGCCCTGATGATGAAATGCGGCAAGGCGCTAGACCAAATGCTAAATGCTAGACCGGCTAAATTTGTTACTGTTTTACCGCCTATTATTTCTCCACACGCCGTCTAGAGCTGCAATTCTACCTTGATGTTGCATGTAAAGCAAATGATCGGGGGGAAAAAAAAAGTTAAATGAGAGTACAGATGTGGGGGGATGTGGCAAAAGGCTCATGGATGAGAATTTCTTGGGTGCGCAGTGGGAAGCAGAAAGAAAGCGAATGTGCAGCAAGCCTTTTCATTTCATCATTATCTCGACTGTAATGTGGGTTTGGATCCATGTGGATTTTCAACAGGCTGCAGGAATGGAATTTAGATCGATGAGGCTGATGCTTGTTTTTGGCATGTACTCGTGTGTAGAAATATACACTGTACGAGCAAAAGTATTGGAACAACCGATTTTTCCAGCCATGTGTTGTTTTTGTTCTTGGAGGCACCCAAGTGTATGAGATGTTTTTTGATGCAGCAGAATGAAATTTACTCTTTTGGAGACCCAAACTTGATACAGCAGAGGATGAGGCCCTTGTGCACAAAGTCAGTTTGGGGAAGATCTGCTTATATGGGTGGAAGTAAAAGATCTCGGCCTGCTATAGAGCTCCAACCCTATTGAACACCTTTGGGTTGAACACCCCTTGTCTCCTCACCTCACTTCTATGGAGATATGCAAAATTATCTTTCCTGAAGCATGGAGGTTATTATGACAGCAAATGGGATGTTAGAAAAGCAGTGCACAAAAAAAAAAATAAACGATGTGAAGGAAATCAGTGTCAGTTTGTATCGACTTGTTCATTTACATTTGCAAAACCCTGTACAACACGTGTCCAATGTGACATGGAGAGTAAAAAAAAACTGAAAAAAAAAAAGAACTAAACAGACAGACTTGGCAACATTTAACAAAATGTCTCCTGAGCATACTTCAATTAAGCTTCTTTTTAATTACGGCTGGCTAAATCTGGCAACCCTTTCACAATATAATGTCTAAAGTAAATGATAGTTCACCATGAACCTATAAATAAATGGCCCGCTTTGGATGGCTTTTGTCATGTTCGACAAATAATGAAGATTTATTTTTATTATTTTTAAGAATGAATAGCTGGAAAAAACAAATAAAACAAAAAAAAGAGGGCGCTTCGACTGCGAAACAAATAACATTGAGATCGAGGAAGTGCTGAGCAAAGCGCTTACTATTTTATTACGTGGTCTTTATCAGCCCGTGCTTCGGCGAAACACCGCACCAATCCATTTCACCTTGCGTAGGGCATCTTTCTTCCAACAGACAGTGCCATGCCACTACACTGCCACATCACCCCCGAGGTGTTTAACCTTCTTAACAGACGAAAGTGGCGAAAATACAAAGGGGTCCAGTTTGGTTCAGTGTCGCTACACAGCAGGAATAAGTGCATTTCCGAGTGGTCTACTTGTTACCTACTTGATAACGTGACAGAACACATGAAAAAAACCTCTATACGTAAAGATTTATTAACAGCGTGAGATTTCATTGGTTTTTCAGGATTATTACTTGTTGCCCGACGGGAGGCAATCGCAATAAAATCTTGGCCGGATTCCAATAAAAGCATTCAAGAACGTTTTCTTTGTGGTGTTATTACATGGTACATGCATAACCACCTCTAATGGTAGAAACAAAAGGATATAAATAGGTTTCCGCTTCTATCGTAAAAGTGTCATTTCACTGAGATATTAATACGATTTATTTTTTTGCTGCACATTTATAATGTTTTTTTTCACCACTAAACATTACTGTATTCCTCACCTTTCCTGAGTCATGCTTTGGCACAATGGCACCAACTTGTCAGATGTTGACTATTTAATAGCGAAGAAAGTGGCAAGAACATTGTAGCGTAAACACGACACCATGCCAAAGATCCTTTCTCTAGTAGAACGACTTTATTTAAACCTCGCCTGAAACACGAACTTCACAATGCAGCACTGCCACACTGTTTCATTTTCATCTGTTGGTAATGTACTAATCAAGTGAGTCTCGGTAATGTTGCGTCTCGTCGCAAGGGAATGATGTCATTACACTGTACCTACAGTATGGACACGAGAGTCATCCAGTGGATTATACCTTTTTTGGGAACGTTTTTATTGGCTGCTATTAAACGCACTGGGCGTTTCTCAGAAGGGACATTTCACACCACAGTGGTGAAGGAGAAATAAATAAAAAAATTTCCACCATTGTGAATTGTCAATACTGTATATACACTAAATTGGCAAACGTTTGCGGACACCTGGTCATAAGTATGGTATGTATTTTTGTGTATAGTTAATGTCTTAATTTATTCATTTAATTTTTATTTTTTTTTATTTGTATTTTTTATAGTCAATTTTATTTTTTTAATCCAGCATTTATTTATATATATATATATATATATATATATATATATATATATATATATATATATATATATATATATATATATATATATATATATAATTTTAAAGCACCAGCAGGCCATGACAAATTCCTTGTACATGCAAACCATGATCTGTGTTTTGCTGACCTTTAATCAATTCATATCTTTTTTTTTTTTTTTTTTTTACTAAATAATTTTACTGCCAACAATAAATTCTCTTTGATCAGCTTGCATCAGGAACACTGACATGGTGCCTACTATTAAACCACCCTTCCTGTCTTGTCTTTATAGTTCCATTAAATCTGCTGATCTGGAACCGTGGAGGCAATAACACCAGGAGTTAGTAAATCCAGCCCAGAACTGTTTTTTTTTTTTTTTTTTTAAGGATTATAGGATACCAGGTCCAGTTCTTCTGATCCTGAATCAGTAACAATGTCCAGATCTAGATCTACAGACCATGACTCATGTCCTGGCAAAGCTTGAAAGGTTGACTCAATGTTCCAAGGTTGCCATGAGCTGGTACTGACTGATAGCCTGAGCAACACTCCGCCCTCACATTTCGAATGGCGCTTGGATCAATGCCAGAGACATATTTTGAAAATTATCATTATTTTACTCATATCTGTATTTGATGATAAACATTGGCTTTTTTTCACAAAAAAAATTTACCCTTAGTTATTAACAGAGGTTGAGGCTATGATAATTGATCGCTGAAACAATCGGCTATCGGCAAAAATCCATACGGATAGTTTGTCTGGCTTCCGGTCCGCTGTCATTACAAGAGCGGCCTCTAGAGGCGAATCACTGGCACCACATGTATGTTTTTACAAGCAAGACTGCGCGCTGCACGGAGAGCGTTATATTTATATAATAAATAAATACAGTATTTTGGTTGTAAATAAAGTTCAATACTATTTTACATGGAGTGTTTTGTAATGCTTACACGGTGCAGAACAAAATAATAAACTAAACTTGCATTAGGAGGCATAATAAATACCTTTAAAACGATCCTAAAATCTCTTCACAATAAAGCCGGTAGTCACCCCGGCGTATGCCATTTTCTGTTTCCAACACAAAGGACATGTTATGTGTCAATCACAAAAAAAGTTCGGAGACCTCTGGATTAAGCGATAAATCAACTATCAAGAAGAAATTAAATTTGAATAACAAAGCTGAAGTATTTACATATGAATTATTAATTCTTAAAAAAAAAAAAAAAAGAATCACAGACAAGTTATTAGGTCAAGCAGATGCTGGACCGTGGCTATTATTCTTCACGACAACCAATCCTCCAATTTCTTGCTAAAGCATTCTTTTTTTTTTTCCCCAAAACAGAACAATACCCTGTCACTTGACTGGCGCTTTCCATAAGCAGCTCAGCCACAGAAGAGTGGAGCAGCGAAAGAAATCACCTGCCAACCAATTTCCTCGATTCATCAATCTCCCCTGGCCATCTTATCCACACAGGAAATCAAAAGGACCTGATAAAAAATATTGCACATCAGAAAACTCTCCTTAGCAACGTATTGCTCACCGGTAAGTGGGAAAGACATCGATCCATTGACAACTTGTTCCGACACTAGACACAATGGCACAGTAAATCTAATTGAGGGTGAACTGCCGGAGGAAACGACTCGACCGGGTTGCAGTTGTAATGGACAGCCGAGGCCTGACTGTAGCAGCATTGCTAAAGGGACAATCGGAGCATTTAGACAGGAAGCAAATATCGGTTGCAGAACGCAGGATTTTGATGTGAAGTCTAAAATTGTAGATTACAAGACGCATAAATGTGTAGGAAGGTATCCAAGAAGGTTGAACGAGACGTTGTGGCATCTCTATGGTATATTCCAAAAAAAGATCTGGAGTAAATAGTTTCAATCAACAAGTGTTTTAGCCTTTAGTCTGTCGATCTTGATAGATTCTAAGCCTCATGAACTTTGGATACAATGTGGAACCATGGAAGATGTTCCATTAGATGTTGGGAGATGTTGCGAAGATATTTTGCTCATTTAGCCATAAGGGTGTCAACTCAGATATTGATGAACAGTAGGTTGAGGTGAGGTAAGGTGAGGAGGCCTGGGGTGCTGTCATGGTTCAAATTCAAATAGGGTTGAGCTCTAAAGAAGGTTGTTGAAGATCTTCCACTCCAACCTATGTAACCCATATCTTTATGGAAATCAGTTTTCTGCAATATGTTTCTCTCCTGACTCAAGTGAAGGGATAATTTCCTACATCGTACCTCTGACACTGTAGATTAAATTCAGAGGCGGTAAGTAGTTTGAATAGTTTTAACATTTTAAATTATTAAAATCTTATTGAAGTATTTTATTTAAAATATTGTATTTAACTACATTTAAAAATCATATTTGTAAAAATAAATAAATAAAAATAATGCAAGGGGTTAAAAAAAAACGCACTTCGGAAACTACTGCACTGATTGGTTGTTGGACAGGACAGACAGCGAATCGAAAGTTGTTTAATGCTTTCATTCGCTGTCTGAATTCTGAATCTGCATTTTTGTACTTTCTCTCATTATCATAAATGACTACGAATTTGCATAACACAAATTAGACTCAAGGACTATAGTTGTTTTTTGTTGTTGTTTTTTTATTGCACCTTAATTTATAGAGATGCTCCTTTAATTAAAACAGCTAGAGATTTATTAGCCCTTGTCCTTTCTAAACTGCACTCGAATCCCCCCTTCTATCCCCCGCTTTAAAAATAAAACAGTAACTCCTAATTTTTACTTTAAATTTGGCATGAGCTTCTTTTTACTTTTATTTGAGTAGAATATTTTATTGCTCTTTACACCCCTGGTGGTAAAAAATGGCGTCTTAGCTTAAATCATATAAAATCACACGTATATTGCGAGGAAGAAATAAGTAAATTAAGTTGCTACTAATAAATTACAAACGTTTCCTACAGTTACCTACATGCATCTTCAAGTTTCAACAATCGATGAAATGTTATATGCAAACAAATCAGAATCATTAAGAAAAAAGAAAAAAAATCCATCGACCGTTTTAATTGCACGGTTCAACTATCCCGTGATCACACGCTTGTCGGCCACATCGATCTTCCTCATCTGACCACACAAATCAATCGGGCACGCTCGACGATCCACTGTTCTAATGAGGCTTTCCAGCCTCATCTTCAAAGTCTTCGGCTCCTGTTCAAGGAATTAAGCTACTCTAAGATATAAGTCGGCTGAAAGAATGGATCGATCCTCGGTCCTCCGGAGTTTTCTTTGAAAATCCTCCTCTCGCCAGCGTTCCCGATTATTTTCATTCTTCGTGAAGGCACTAAGCATTGTGTTAAGAAAAAGAAAAATCAATATGCACATAGCTTCAGAGGTTTTTTTTCATCAGCAAGGTAGAGAAAGTGTAGCATAAATAAAGGGGCAGGACTTAAAAATTAGGGTAGAATCAAACATTTTTTGGACTGATTAAAAAAAATAATAATCCAGAAATCCAGATGTTCTTTTAACTCTAGAAATCTACAATTATATTTGGATCCACCAGTCTTCTAAAATGTTCCACTAGATTTTGGAACATGCTTTCTACTAGATGTTACACTAGATTTGGTCATAAAGTCATATACTGATGTAGGTGAGGAGGCCTGGGGTGCAGTTATTCTCTCCAGGAGGGTTTAGAGCTCTATAGCAGGAGATCATCTACTCCAAACAATTGTACTGTAAAGCATATCTTATACAAATGGTACCCGCTGTGAACACTGGACCACAAGATCCTACTGAACATCTCATTCCATATTTGATCCCAAATTGCCTTTGGTTTACTCTTCTGGGAAGATGTTCCACCAGATTTTGGGGTGGTAGCTCTCTTTTAACTGGGGTGCCATCAGAATTCCAGTTCATCCCAAAGGTATATAAAGTATATCTTCATTAGATTAAATTGGTAGACAGGAGCATCGTCCTGCTGGAACATGTTTGGGTCTGAGTTCAAACAACGGGAAAATGTCATGTTCCCATACCCAAAAAAACATCCATCCAATTATATGGTAACATTTTACGGAACCACGTGTGGCTGGAAAAGTCTGGGAATATCTTTAACCATTAATGATGTGTAGCATTTCTTTATATCGTTTTTAACATATTTATTTAATCGTAACATGACGTTTGTTTCATCTCACGCGTAGCACCAGCATATGGCTTAATTGCACTGGTAATTCCTCCACGTCTAGTTTACTTTCTCCAAGTCCCGAACACTCCTTCCGACTCGATTTCGCTCTCCCTTCGACTCCGTTTTCCCGCTGCTCCAGTCGCACAAGCGAGGACGAGCAATTAAAAGCTTCTAATTGTTTGTAGATTGAACATGTGGGCAGCATCACTGATACTCGAGACGTTACTCAGTGGGTATAACCAGAAACCCTTCACTTTCATCCTTTTCTCTTTCTCTCTTTCCTTACGCGTTTCCAATTTACAGACATTTTTCCCCCTTGCACGGCTGAACGATATCCGTCGTGACTTATCGCAAATTTATCTTCCCGGGAATTAATTTTCCGCAGTGTAATGTTTTAATGAGGTTTTTTTTTTCTTCTTTTTTTATTGCATATCGATTGCAAATGGATATCTTTTCGAGCCAAGGTCTCGTACTGAATAAAGCAGCGGAATGCTTGTGTGAAACGAGGCCTGTCTGTCTTTTTAAAGGGGATTCTGTGTGTGTGTGTGTGTGTGTGTGTGTGTGTGTGTGTGTGTGTGTGTGTGTGTGTGTGTGTGTGTGTGTGTCTGTGTGTGCATTTGAAAGCCTTTATCTGGATTAATCAATGCACGAAATAGATCGAGTTTGCATAGGAATAAACACATTATCGAGCAAGAGTCGGAAATGTAATCACCGTGCGTGGACGGCGGATGCGATGGGGGTGGAGAGGTGAGAATAACCCAAACAATGTGTGCTCAGGCACGATTACTGAGATATTAATATGACCAGCGGTATTAGAATCAAGCAAAACAGCCTGCCGTCTTATACTTAATAAAAATATAGTTCGGCCTCCGTTCGGCTCACGATCTTTTAATCGCGCCGCCAGTTTAGGATGTAGCGCCGGATGTGCGTCTCGGTATTCCGGAGGTTGAAACAAAGCAACAGAGAGTGGGATTTCATTTGGGAGAATATCATCCAGATTAGCAGGAATTCGTCCTGAATGTAGAGAAAGCGAGTGACACTGAGCGCTAGTAATAAGGTTCTTCTGGGGTGCCGTCAGCATTCCTATTCATCCCAAAGGTGTTTAACAGGGTCGACGTCACTGGTATTGCAGGCAACTCAAGACCTTTCACTCCAACCCCTTTAAAGTATATCTTCATGGAGCTGGAGCAGGTTTGGGTCTCCTAGTCCCAAAAGGAACATTTAATGCTACCCATCCAAACATACACTCAATTATACAACCCTTTTGCGGAAGAACCGCATGGCTGAAAACATCTTTCTGGAAATACCTCTGTTTATATAATGTATTAATAATGCATAGTATTGCTTTATATCTTTTTAACATATTTGCTTCATCGTTACATGTTTGACCAACTCTCACGGTAAAACAGATGAACGAAGAGTCTCACGATAGCTGTGATAGTGCCAGACCGCCCTCCATAGCGCTGCCCTTTCTGTGCAGTTTAAGTCCAAATCGTGGGTCCTCAAGTGGTTGAAAATGCTACCAAGAAGCCTGGAAAGAATAGCAATAAAGCTAAAAAGGCAATTAAGGAGAGATACTTGTTTGAAGATGTCAGTTTTGGATCAGCCATATGTAGCTCTTCCTGTTACCACAATCTTCGAGGTACACCATTGTAAAAGACGTCTTTGGATGTGGTAGCATGAAATTCTTTGTCTGTCTGTCTGTCTGTCTGTCTGCCTGCCTGCCTTTCTGTCTGTCTACCTACCCAATTGAACACCATCAGGATGAAAATAGAGCTCTAACTTCACCCGAGGTTTCTGACTTCCTCACCTGCATCAGATCTCAGACATTACTAACTGGCTGTATGAGCACCAATGGCTGTATGAACGCTCCATATGTGGACTAGTGAAACATCATCTCGTAAGAATGGACGTTATTACAATAGCGATAAATGAGGAAATATTGTGGAATAAGATGTTAAAAAAAAATACACACCTTATGATCAGGTGTCCACAAACTGCTTCTGGTCTACCACTACTCAAGAGATTTTACACTTGTGGTCTGTCCAGAAATATCTCAACCCTTAGTTTACTTTTTGGTCCCATCCTGTTGGTGCTGTTGTGCTTGATTTAAATAATCATATGCCAATCCTCTTTGAAAAATGAAACAAAACTCAGAACCCATGTGTGTAACACGTCGTAATCCTTCCCCCAATACTATCCACATAATAACAAAATTCAAGTACCTCCTTTAATAGACTCTCCTTTAATACATCCGTATCTTAGCGTGTTAGCGCTTCATCAGAAGTGTACTATAGAAGAGGACTGAGGGAGGTTTATTAACCTCTTCAGTCTAATCTCTGCTGCTTAGAGAGATCATTTGCCATTCCCAGGTGCACAATCTCCAAGCACAGAAAGAGTAGATATCCGAGAGGTCCATTGATTTGTCAAGACGTTCATTCCTGGAGTCGATTAATTTGACGTTGTGTAGAACTTCACGGACCTTCTCGCAGATCTCCATCTCGTACTGTATTTGCCAAGAAAGCCTATCGGATATGTTCAATACGCGCAAATCGTTGTTACGACCTCCTGGGTGTTTCTCTAACAGGCTTTGAAACGGTTCCTTTTCCCAAAAGCAGCGATGCAGCGGTCCTCCAGACAACGGTGGTACCAGATGGATGTAAAACTAAGCGATCTCAGCAGGATATTCTGGAGCGGGGACTATGGTTGGCTTTTATTTCGTGTGTGAGTCATTGCACACTAAGGGCTCAGTTTTTCGTTGTCATGCTTGCCTGTCCAAAAACTAACAAACAAAAAGATTTGGTGGCAGATTTTTGGTATAATGTGTGGATGCGCTACTACAATATTCAAGTATGACTTATTTGGCTTACAATGTTTTCAAAACCTCACACTGCTTTGGTACAGTGCAAAGGCAAAAAAAACCAAAACAAAGGCTTTCATGTAAAAAGCAAAATAGCGACGCACTAACGCTAACCTGCAAATTGCACCGCGTTAATGACTCGAGCCCCCTGAAGGTGTATCCATGATGAAATGCTTTCCAGTGTTCAAATCAGGATAGAAATCGTGCTTTTTATGAAACTAGTTCGAAAATCCTATTAAAGCAACCAAAATGGGGTCCGGCAATGCCTGCAAGACAGTCAATAACACTGGATATCAAACTCGAGTTGAGCTACAAAGAGAACTAATAACCCGAAAGACATGACATGGTCAAGCCTTTCCAGAAGAGATTTTCAAACCCTCATAATATGAGACAAAGTCAATGTTAAGCATTACATACGTACTGCTCGGAATACCTCCGATTGTACTCGGTCAGCTCCTTTTGGAAAAATGCAACTCTCAGTCAAATACTTCATGAAAAGGATTTCTAAGCGACAGATTTTTTGTATTTTTTTTTTTTTTTTTAACCAGAGGTAAAAATCCCAGCACTGTCAGCACAGCTTGAAATTCCAGGCTTTTGCAGTTACTCAACCTCAGCTACATTATTCCAGTTTGAAAAAAGTCCAAAGATCCTTTGGACAACTTATTTTTAGTTTGCACCTCCCCTGTGGTATTTTCTAACCCATTATCATGGTTTTATATCCTTAAAAAATGAATTCAAACAAAGCAATAGCTGAATTTAATCCTAATCCTGACAAGGCAGTTACTAAGGATGATTTTTCCTCTAAACCCAATTAATACAATTCTAATAATAATTTACTCCATTATAAAATGGAACATTGTATTATATCAATTCATGTACATTTATTTGACTATTATTCTGGGATTCATTCGAACAGTTGACTGCAACTGTAGCGGAAATTTTTTGCATCGAGTCTCTTTTGCATTAAACAGTCGATAATCATGAAACTATAATGATCTCAGGCATCATCCAGATGAAGACAAGTGAGTCTGGTTCCTCTCAAGGTTCATCCTTATGAAGTTTAAGGGACCACCATCACGTCTGGATAAATATATATATATATATATATATATATATATATATATATATATATATATATATATATATATATATATATATATATTTATACACTTCAATGGAGACCTTTGTAATTCTCAACACCTTCCACATAAATCCAATAAAATACCAGTGGTGGACAATAACAAAGTAAATGGAATTCTATGCTTAAGTACCTTTTTCATGTATCTGTACTTTACTGAAGTATTTCAATTTGAGGAGACTTTTACTTTAATTTCACTACATTTCAAAGTCAAATATTTGACTTTTTACTCGACTACATTTTGCGAAATCAGTCGTTCCTTTTTAATTACGAGTGGATAAAAAACTAACGCGCTCTGATTTGAACTTGTTTCGATTGGTGGTATTTCACTGGTATCTACTGATCACCAACCTACAGGTCTACAAAAGCAGGCAGAACATTTAGAGAGGAACAAATGATGGAAGAATTTCCATCATTTCGAACTCGCCCCAACACCCGTTGCCTTATTAGCATGATTTTTTATTTATTTAGTAGTTTAAAAGATTTTGGGCTCATGATGATTTTAATAGAAATCAATCAGTAGTTGAGTCATTAATATCATTCTATTAATAGATCAGTGTGCTGAGAGTCACATTCGAGTCTTTTCACATAAACTGAGGTGATTAAGTCAAAGAGTCTTGTGACTAAAATGATAACAGGAACATTATAGCCGTAATAAATCGTGGCACTTTGGATACTTTTACTTTTACTCAAGTGAACGTTTAAAACGACACTTTTATTGGAGTCATATTTTACAGGGAGGATCTGTTTTTAACTCAAATACATGCCCCTGAAAAATTCACCATTTTATTCCATTTAATCGGATTCAATTGGTCCAACTACAGACCCTGAGATGCACAAGAATCCATCAGTACACACACACACACACACACACACACACACACACACACACACACACACACACACACACTGCACTAGGAAGTAGAGCTGAACTAGAAGGATGAATGGCATTCTTCCAGTAGACATTCCTTTCAATAAGCATTGTTAAATCTGTTCAGTGAGCCCTCACGCTGTGAGATGGGACATTATCATCCAGGAGGAGACTTCTCTCCTCTAAATAGCAGTGTTTGCATATCGATTCGCAGTGCCCCTTGCTTCTGTGGGAACAGGTGAAGCCCCTTCACCAAGTGAAACAAAATGCAGAACAGAGCCCCTCACTGTACGGGTCAGGCATTGCGACATCCATGCAGCCGCCCACTTGAGAATATGATGAGATGGAAAGATGAAAGATGACTCATCTGACCAGATCACATTTTTTTTGTCTCCACGTCTCTATAGACCACGTTCATTGTTGTAACGAGTATTTTTGTCATGTTTCGTTCTGCGTTGAGAGAAAAGGAACAGTAGTACTGTAGCATCATTCATATATAGAGTTACCTTCTTTGATTTCCTTCCTACTTGAGCTCTTCTTCTGGGTGATTGTTCCTCATCCTGATTTTCCCAAGCTGAATCTGTCGAAAATGTCCACCATTGTATCAGATGGCTTGGAATGTTGTAGCAGGAAATTTCCCCTGCACTTGAACCAGGAGACCCAAGATTGTCCCAGCAATATGAAGCTCTCGTTTACATAAGTTGACGTGGAAGATCTTGAGTGACCTGCTAGAGAGCTTTGACCTTAACCTTATTGAACACCGTTGGATTGAATTGGAACGCCACACCCCTAGGCCTCCTCACCTTCTCACCTCCATCAAGACCTGACTTTCTTAATTGGCTGATAAGCAAAAATCACAAGCACATTCCAGTATCTAGTGAAACATCTTGCCTGAAGAGTGGAGCGTTTTGTCCATGTGGTGTCGAGTTTCTATCATGGAGCGACCGTAGCTGTGACAAGTCAAGTGATTAGGTTGAATATGAGATGTGTCTATTTATATCAATTTAATAAACAACAATATGAAATGATTATGATTATAATAATTATACTAATTACATACTGGTTTGTGGCATGTCACGATGTTCTCTGCAATTATAGTAACAACCTCGAAGCTAAACAGATCGTGTCCTCGCATTTTCGTGTTCGGAAGATAAATTCGTTTCGTTCATACGTTTAATTCGTCTTAGGAATACATTGTGGCTGGGGCATGTCCTGAAAACAATGTGTATGCTGGGGCAGGATTCCCATCAGGGAAAAACAAAGAGAGTTATATCCACCGCTTCCAGATACGAATTCACCAAAACGTGCCTTAAAGGTAGCAAGTTTTAAGGCGGCAATACTGAGTAATTCTCAGTCATGTTTTTTCAGTATAAATAAAGAAATCCGTAGGTATTTTTGAGGCAAAAAAACACAAAGAATTAATACCAGTTTGAAAATGTAAAAAAAAAGAAAACCCGAAATGCCGCATTGCTACCACTAGCGGTATTATTAAACCAATTTATCATGCTGTAGCTCAGGGTGAACCTCCATCTTGATGCCAGGGATGTAAAAAAGCAGTTTATTTGAACAGTTTGCTCGGTAGAAAAAAATCCAGACGAGGTCTTCGAATACCTGCCTTGAATGAGATGTTTTCCTCAGACTCAAATAAGCAGCTAATCTGAAGCTGCTTAGAAACTAATTAGTATTGTTAAATGTTTTTTTTTTTCCACTGTTAGTTATATAATGCATAATAAGATGATTCGGTAATTCCGATTAAGAAAATCCACACCCGCACAGCATCATATAAAGGATTCTTCATACTACAGTAACTTCATGAACATTAATATTATATATATTTCCAGTCAGAACCTTCTAATACCTCCCACTGCTTTATAACACACACACATAGTCCAAGATTTTCACACAGTAATTACGAAATCTCCGCAAAGTCGCTGTACACGAGGACCTTGTTCTTTTGAGCCCCGTGGCACATTTGCAAAATTAGCCAGAACATGCTTGGAATCTGCTCCAACTATTCTTTAATCCGTTTTGGGACAAATCCGTGGACTGTAGCGACAATCCACTGTTCAAACAATCCACTGCTGATCCTGGTGTTTTATTTATTTATTTATTTAATTTTTTTTTTTAGACGCTAAATGTCAGTCAGCAGTGTGAATTTCAGTGCTGTCAATTTTGCATACTGGAAGGATTTCAGTCGAGCGACAAGGGACAGATGGTGTAAATGGGCAAGCGGGCTTTGCTGAAGAAATAAAAGTCGTCAATATTAAAAAAATTGCATTTTTGGCATCCAGAGTAGGTTTTCTTTTTTTTTATTGCTTAGCAAATTAAAGCATTTTGTTAGTGTTATTTTTCTCAACAGCACCTTTCTTTCTTTCTTTAATTTTTTTTATTTCTATTTATTTCTTTAATGCTGCTTTGTGACATTGTTAATACAAATAAAACAGAATTGCAATGCATGGTATTTAAAAATAAGGCTTTTCATCCCAGACTGTAGATGTTCTGCTAGTTGCAGGAGATTGTGTCATGGTTCAATAAGGTTCTATAGCCATGTAAAGCAAATCTTCATAGAGCCTGGTTTTGTGCACTGGGGCATTGTCATGCTGGAACAGGTTTGTGTCTCAGTTCAAAGAGAAAACGTCATACAAATTCTTTCTATACAATTGTGTGCAGATTTGTGGTAACCGTTTGGAAGGTCGACCTCGTACGGCTAAACGTATAGCATATGCGTAACACTTTGCCGTACCTCGTTCTTACATCTTTAAGGTTTTTTTTATTACTGCAATCACACAATTTTACAGAAAAGCAAAACAATCAAGCCTTTTGATACGTAACTATATCCATTTACGCTTTTATACATACTTTTACACCGCATACATTTATTCATATATTCATTTATTCATTCAGATGCATCCAAGGCCACCGAACAAAGACTGAAGGAAAACGTCGCCAAAAATACTCCACACACGAGGGAGATTAAGGATTGTTGAGGACGAGGAAAGCATTCCATCATCTACATTACAAAACTGTTGGAGAAGCTGTCATCAAGACAAATAGCAGCTGTTTTAAAGAAAATAAAGAATAAAAAGCATGAGATTTGGCTGAAATACCAATATTTTTGTTTCGGTGCTCAATACAACATGTAATTTTATAGTTTCGATCCGAGTATGATTTTGACAAGTGGAAAAGTGGGAGAGTAAAACAAGCGAAAAAATATATGAAACTTTATTTTAAACAAATGCTAAAAAAATAAATCATTCATTCTCATTAAAACTCATATGCAATTATTGCAGATTTTTTTTGTTTGTTTTTGTTTTCCCATTTTATATTTTTCGATTAAGACTTACGACTTAATATATTTTTGTACACAAACACGTATAAAATTTTTCTATTCTCTTCATTTCTTAGCTTTTCTCTCTTTTCTCTTTTAGCATAAATCCTATGTTGCTTGAAGATGGCGCTTTAACGGATCAGATTGCGATGTTGCCTCTAGGAGGCGCACAATAGCGTCTGCATTTTCCGCGGCCGGAGAGCGCGCCAGTCAGAGCTCACGACCCGCATCTGTAGCAAACTGCACAATGCGTTTTTAATAGCTGTTTAATAGCTGTTTCGCCTGACGGAGGAGAAGAAATCGATTCGGTCACACTTTCACATTCACAAGATGGACATCGTGAGGAAAGGTCGGCCAAAACAGATAAGCATTTTTTAATAAACCGTTTATACTTTTGCGCTTTCTTTCCTGTCGAATTTGCACAAAAACACAATTTGCCTTTGTTTCAAATCCCCAGGAAAACCGTACAGGGAAAAAAACTGCTTCCATTAGAGATCATGCATGCGAGCGGTGCAGCTGTGGCTCCAGTGAAAGGAGACGTGTTTAAGAGGAGGAATGATTCACCGCTAAAAGGCTACGTGCAGTGTGAAATGCAGTACCGATTTTCAATCACCAGGAATTTTTTGGATATAGAGAAGAAGGAGAAATAATGAATAGAATAATAAATACACATGCACATATGACGATGCACTTGTGCTGAGAGAATAATAGAATTCCTCCTGCTACTTTGTGTCCCATGGGAGCCCAGTCCCAATGCACACCTCAAGTCTTATCCAGGTCCCTCACTCTGGCAAGCTTCCTCCACAACAAAATAAACTGACATAAATAAATAAATAAATAAATAAAAAGTGTACCTTCTGTTTATTTACTAAACAGGCAAAAGTATTGAGACACTGGACTTTTCCAGCTATAAATAAATATATATATATATATATATATATATATATATATATATATATATATATATATATATATATATATATATATACGCTGGTGCTAGTCCCTGCTAGAAGTGATTAGCCTTTTTTTTAAGTGAACGCGACCTCATTTCGGAATTCTGAAATACATATTGTTTTACGAAATCTGCTCAAGTGCTCCGTGGACTCTCGCAAAATTGATCAAGACACTTTGACAGTTTGTTTTGTGTAATTACTGTCTTGCCTAACAACCACAGCAGCAACTGCAAAGTGAAATTCTGACACATGACACTGCTTCAAGCTGTTTTATATTGAGGAAATACAGCATTCAGTATAAAACCAGAAGCAGGATAACTGCTGAGATACAGAGCTGTTTGTGTGTCCGATTAACAACAAAATGTGTCATCCGGCAACACGTCATACAAGTGTACACTTAAACAAAGCACCTCGTCAGGGATGGATAATCAGTCTGTACAGACAGCTAGGTGGATAAAGAAATAAAAAAAAAAAGATAGACAGAGAGACAGACAGATGGATAGATGGATGATGGAGAGATAGATAGTCAGATGGAGAGATAAATGGATGATGAATAAGTAAGCAAAATATACAGAAAGACAGACAGATTAATAAACAGACAGACAGACAGACAAACAGACAGACAGACAGACAGACAGACAGACAGACAAGATGGAGGGATGGATGGATAAATAATTTAGATAGATGGAACAGATAGTTGGATGGAAAGATGATGGATAAATAGAAATATTAGAAAGACCGAAAGATTCACAAATTTTGATAGATAGATAGATAGATAGATAGATAGATAGATAGATAGATAGATAGATAGATAGATAGATAGATAGATAGATAGATAGATAGATAGATAGATAGATAGATAGATAGATAGATAGATAGATAGATAGATAGACCCACCTTTGAATCCATGTTCAAGGATGAAATAAAGTATTATAATAAAGAATCAGACACGGTGCCCAGTCATCTTGGCGACACGTGACACAACCGGCCCTATACACGTCTTATAAGGTCTTATTATGCGTAATAAGGTCATGGGTCCTGAAAAGAAAGAAAAAAAATCCATGGCCAGAGGGCCAAAACACTTACACAGTCGAAGCCACACACTGACTCATTAATAAATTGCAACAGACATGCAAATTAAGACGAGCCACCCGAGGACGGAGACGAGAGAAGACTGTGCCTCGCATCCCACTGCAACCACCAGCATGAAAATGTGTTTTAATCCTCAGCTTCCTGTGCACGAGGACCACAGCACCATACATATAGGTCTCATTTTCACGGATCTCTTTTGCCACATTATCGCACGCTCGCGTTCTGTTCTTCCGCGGCTGTCCGGCAACGTTAATAATAAACGACGGCGAATTGAACAAGAGCGTATGTTGTACTTCAGCCTGTTATTAATGGCCTATTTATTTTCGATGATATCGCTCACACCGTTTACTTTGGGAAATGCTCCAGAAGGAAGAGCACAGCAACTGGATCGGTATTGAAATAATAAAATAACAATTTTGTACAGATACAAAGCCTGGAGCACGGCGATGTCATTGTGTCTGTTTGTCTGTCTGTCTGTCAAAATTTTTGAATCTGCATGTCTTTCTAAAATTTCTATTTATCTATCATCCATCCAACTCTGTTCTATCTATCTATCTATCTATCTATCTATCTATCTATCTATCTATCTATCTATCTATCTATCTATCTATCTATCTATCTATCTATCTATCTATCTATCTATCTATCTATCTATCTATCTAATAGGATGTGTGGTTTTGCACATTTACACCACGTATGGCTGTTATCATTGAGGGTGTACTCAATTTTGGTTGCCAGTTTTTTTGACAAAAAAACTGTATGCTGAGTTCTTTTCCAGGGACAGTAAACCTGTACAATCTGCACCTTGACTACTCTAAAATATATCTCTAAAATATGTATCCAAGTTTCAATTCTATAGTATTGTCTCCTGAGAAGAAATTAAAATGGTCGCTGAATTGTGAGGGGTGCATTTACTTTTGTGAGATACTGTATATGAATTTCCATAATACAACTCATTGCATGCATTATGCATTTTACATCACTGTATATTCCAGATTCAGATACTAAAAAATAATGCATAAAGAACAAAATCGTTCCCTTTGTAGCACTGAATTCTTCTGGCCCTGGGTTCCATCTGCTGTCTGTGCCGTTTCATCTTCAGAACAACGAGTCCGTATCTAATCACCTTTATTCGAGGGACTGCTTTTCACTTAACCACCTTCATCGAAACGGGATTGGTTCAGAATCCACGGCTGTGGCGCCCGTCAGCTGCGCTCATCTCGAACTGCCCGCGATCCCCTGCTGCCCGAGTGCACAACGCGCTACGCTAAGCGCTCATGCTTAGCCTGATGCATCAGTCTCATTGTGTCTAGATCATCCAATTATTAGTAGAGAAAATCAAGGGAATGGTCTTTGAGTGGAACGTAAAAAATTTTTTTTAAAAAGGCAGTGACTATATAAACAGTGCGAACCAGGATCCCATTCGATGTCCATCATGCTATCTGCTTCGCACGACGCTAAATGTCATGAAGTGAAGGCAGCAGTGCGAGGATTATTACGACGCGGCTGTTTCTGCGGCTGATATTTCGGCGGGTTTCTGAAACTTACTCGTTGCGACACGCTGGGATCTCGAAGCGAAGGAGGGCGGGTGTAATAACCTCGTTTCAGATCGGTTCGACGGGTCCTCTTGTTCGCACGCTGCTAAACAAACAATGACGGATTGATTGTGAGCTCGCGGCTTTAATTCTGCTTTAGGGACAACAGCGTGTGAAGTGCGTGAGAGGAATAGACCGCTATAAAGTGCCATAGAAATTGAGTTAAACGACCCTGGTGAGATGATCGGCGTGACTTCCAATCAGTGATCCGAATGGAGGGGAAACCGGTCGTTAGGATTTTATGGAATTCAAATTCGAATTTTTACGTAACAATGGGACACAAAACTAGAAAATCGTAATGAATTGTTGCTCATGTGTTGGCTACTGTGTTATCCAAGGTGAACGATCTGCTATGTTTGCAGCGCGGTTTTCATACTCGGTTGAATCACTCTACATTTTTACCACAATTCAACTACATTATATAATGCAAAAGTATTGGGACACCCAACTTTTCAGGCCGCATGTCGTTCCACCCCAAATTCATTACCACAGAGTTAAGGGCAAGCCATTGTATAGGATGTCCTTGGATGCACTAGCATTAAACCCTCCGCTAGCTCGAGCTAGGAGACCCAAGTCTGTTCTAGCATGACAATGCTCCTGTGCACAAAGAGAGCTCCATAAATAGTTGCGATGCAATAAAATAAATATCATGCTATGCAATGGTGCAGACAGTTCACTTTTATATCTCTGGTTCAAAAGATATAAAAAAAAAAAAAAAAAGAGGACAAAAAGAAAAAAGATGGAATAAAACCAGACGTTAATTTCTTGTTGCGTCTCCAGGAAGATGCAGCTCTACCTTTGCCATGTAAATCTGTATTCCGTGTGACTCTCAGGACACGCCTCGGTCTCAGTCAAGGAACAGATTAGCGAGGAAAAATCAATCCACATAGGAAATATTGGTCACAAATTTTTGGTCACTTTGAAATAACAAGCATATGGACCATCTGGTAGTAATTAAATACGGATAAATCCGTATATACGGTCGCTAATATGTCAAAAATTGTGCTAAAAATGGCAATATGGCGATGCAAATCGCTTACCATCCCTAACGTGGAGGTGTATGGACCTCGTCTAGATGGTCTAGTCATATTGAATTCGTGTTTTTGTTGGGGTATATATATCCGTTGTTCATTGTGGAACTGTGCCATCTGTCTCCTGTCCTTGTGCTTCACTTAACAACTCAATTCGAGTAGAAACTCTGTGACGGATTCGAAGGCGGCTTCTCTTCCACATCGTATAGCGTTCGAATGAAACCTCTGCGACGTCTGTTTCCACTCGTTCACGAAGCACTGCGGGGATAATTTACTTAGCAGCCTCCCCACACACAGCTCTATCAGACTTACCCAAACTGCACAGTGGGCAACTCCTACAGCTCGTAGGCATATGCTAAAAAAAAAGTCTCTGTCACAGCAGGAAGGCAGCTACTCATATGCTAACACCTTAGGATTGCAAGAAAAATACAAAGAAAATTATACTTTTTGAAAAATTATGATTGTTATTATTGATTTGCGCAGCATGACACTGCTATAGTATGTAGACATCAAAGAATAGCTATTCGACTATTCGCTGTTCTAGCATTACAAATTTAAAGCGTACTCTGCTAATAAGGACGTTTTGCTCTCATCGGTCAGAAAAAATATAGAGAAAACGCACACCAGGTTTGTGGACACCTTTTTTCCTGTACATCCTATTCCACATTTAGTGCCCATTTCCTCTTGTTATAACCTTAAACTCATCTGGGAAGATGTTCTACCAGATTTTAAAGTGCGCTGAACCTCAAGGTTCCATTACAGACGATGAAATGGCGCGTTTTAAATCAACACGCTTTGGATTGGTTGTGTAAAGAGGCAACCATGTTTTTTAGCAACATTATCCTCATACACAGTGAATTCAATGATGCCATTAATCATGATGATGTAGGCAAAAAAGGGCTTTTATTTGTACTCGTACAAAAGATTGTTCGAAAGAAACAATAGCCTGTTTCTGCACAATGATGAGTGATTGATTGGACTTTTGCCCAATTTCATGAAAGAACAAAGCGGTTGACTGTAGGATAATAGATTAGATTACATTACATTCCATTCAAGTATATTATCATTGTGCAGAGTACAAGTACAGGGCCAATGAACTGTTAGCATCTAATTAGAAGTAGAAATTGAAATGTATACAGTATAAATAAATTCATCTAATACATTCCTGACTTTCAATGAAGGTGTTCTGATAATCCCAGGAGTGTTAAAGAATGGTGATCAGTAGGGGGCAGTATACCGAATTTGTTAATAATTTAACATCATTTAGCAAAGGAGAGCAATTTATAGTACCGTATTGTATAAACTATAGAGTATAAATTTGCCTGCCGCACAAAACGTTAAATATTTTTACAATAACGTACAATTTTTAAATAGTAAGTCGAAAGCAACATAGTCGGCAGACACAGAGCAAGGGGCTACGGCCTCCTCCAAAGAGCATGGCACCGGTATTGGTGGTGGTCTACTTTTCCGTGGCCCACCCTGTATATATACTGATCAGGCATAACCATTATAAAATTATGACGTGAATAACACTATCACTTCATCATGACACCTGTGATGATGAAGTGATAGTAAAAAGTTGAAAAATGGGCGAGTGTAAGGATTTAAGCGAGTCTGACCAATTGTGACGGCTAGACGACTGTGTCGGAGCATCTTCAAAACTGCAGCTCTTGTAAGTTGGTGGTCTGCAGTGGTCAGTAAAAACTTTCTTTCGGCTTCTCCCGTTAGTGGGGGCGCCACAGCGGACCATCCGCATGTTTGATTTGGCACATGTTTTTACGCTGGATGCCCTTCCCAACGCAACCCTCCCCATTTATCCGGGCTTGGGACCGGCACTAAGGCTTGTGCAACCCTAATGGCTGGTGTAGGTTCCCTGACTGGGTATCGAACCTGGGCCGCAGCGGTGAGAGCGCCGCATCCTAACCACTAGACCACCAGGAAACCTGGTCTGCAGTGGTCAGTATCTATGAAAAAAGTGCTCCAAGGAAGGAACAGCAGTGAAGCCACGACGGGGTCGTGCGCGGCCAAGGCTTAATGATGCACGTGAGGAGCGAAGGCTGGTCCGCGTGGTCCGATCCAACCGACAAGCTCCTGTAGCTCAAACCGCTGAAGAGGCTGTTAATGCTCGATAACTTGGCAGCAAAAGGGGGATCAAAAATAATAGTAGGCAGGTGGTCCAAATGTTATTCTTGATCGGTGACTATAAAGTTATGCCTGGTCGGTGTATATATGATGGATAAGTGTGCTGTCTGAAAACCGTGTTTACTGTTTTCCACACGAGCCTAAGGGCACCATCTCGTTCATCAGATTCAGTCGCGTTCTCTTTTAATAAACAATGACAAAACTATCCATGCACACGCAGCTAGACACATAACTGAATTCCAAAACTGCTGACAATCACATTCGTTCTTCGAATTCAATCTGGATGCGGATGGATGGTGTAAGATTGACTATAGTTTTTACTCTCTGTGAAATCGGAGCCAGCAGGAATCATTTTTTGGGAAATGTAACCATTTTTATGAACTTTGCAAGGGAACAGACTAACAGATGGTCATTTTAACTTCACGGGAGGAATCGAAGCCAAGCATCTGGGCTGGATAACAGCATGCGACCAAAAGGGAGGCGAAAGGAACTCTCGAGATCCTGCGACGGCGAAAAAATATTGCAATTAGGTTATAAAATGCGATTCCCAAAAGCCGTTCTGACGAAACTGGAATATCTGTTTGAGCTTGTTTAACCACACTATCTGCAATGATCTGGTATCAGCGATATGCCCTCGCTGAACAAATGACAACTTTGTAGACATATAATTCTCATGTCAAACATGCAGTGTGGATTGAATGACCTTTACATTGTAAAGCCTCTGTTAATCACACAGCTGTACACCAGGTTCACAAAGTTTTTGATTCAGTTTCTAAACCATGCACATAAGAACTGCAATTACATCATTCACTAGAGGCACAGGTGAGAGTTCCCAAAAGTTTGTGGACACCTAACCATAAGATTAGTGTTTGCTTTTTGAACTTTTTTTTAATTTTTAACATAAAAAAGGAACTCTTCTGGAAAGATGTTTTAGATTTCTGAGTGTGATTGTGGAGATTTGTGCTTATTCAGCCAGTTAGTAAAGTCAGGTACTGATGTGATGTGAGATGAGGAAGCCTGGCGTGCAATCAACATTCTAATTTATCTCAAAGGTGTTTAAAAAGGGTTTATAGCTCTGTAGCAGAAGATCTTCCACAACAACCCATATACTGTAGAGAGCATATCTTTGTGCACAAGGGCATTGCCATGGTGGAACTGGTTTGGGTCTCCTAGTACAAGTGAAGGGAAAGTTTTGTGGGACAGTTTGGGGAAGAACCATACAGTATATGGCTGGAAAGGTCAGGTGTTCCAATGCTTTTGTCCATATAAAAAAAAAAAAATCAACGCAAACTCTCAACCTTCTAAGAGATTTATTTTCTTTATATTTACACACTGCTTGTGTTTGAATTAAAATGATGCTCTCACAAATATTTTCTTTTCACTCATCCTTTTGTTTTCTCACACTTCGAATTTCTATCAGAATGGGGTTCCGGGCTTTCAGCCAATGAAATCATGATTACTCAGTACTCAAGATAAAACGAACGAGCCAAAGTAAAAATTTTAATTATTGGGAGATCTGGGTGAAATTTCAGACTGTCCTATCGATTAGAAAGCTGATCCACTCAAAAAAAAAAAAAAACGGCCATACGTTTAACACTTTTAGATCTCTTAGACATTCCACCAAGTTACCCGTCTATGCGATTTATCTTTACATATATCGTACACTGATGATCATTCGTTGGATTTTGAATGTCCAGAATAGTTCCAGTGGCAAAATGGAGAACTTGTTCCTCATGGCCTGTTGTGTTAGCTCTCATCGAGCGTTTTAAGATAGAAAAAATAGAAATACCAGTGATTGGTCACATGTATAGTTGTCATGACATTTTTACACAATAAAATGCTTAAGTAAAGATACAGCAAATATCAAACAGTCAAAAGCAAATAAAAGGGAAAAAATAACAATAACAAGACATAATCATTTACAAGTGTGTGCAGAAGTGTATGTACATTAAATTAATTTTTGCATATATGACATATTAGTACGTGGTACTTTTTATACAAATATGGACGATACGAGGAGAATGTATATCTTACAGTAGGTGTGCAAAAATACACATACTATATCTAATGAAAGATATAAATGAGAGACTTGGTGTCAACAGTACAGGCTGGTGGGGGCAGTGTGATGCTGCGCGTAAGATTTCATGGTACAGTGGAACCTCGGAGCTCGCGAGGGTTAGGGACCAAGACCGGTCGCGAGTTCCGAATTTTCGCGACCTTTTGATACGCCCCTTCCAACCCAGTAAAAACCCAAAGAACACTATACGAAATCGATTTAAATGAGTAAATAACACTATTTCACTTCATAACACTTAATTATTAGACAATTTTAACAATACTTTATGTAAATTAACAGCAATTACAATGCTTAATTAAAATAAATAAAGTAAAGGTACAGTAAAGTAAAGTATGCGGTAGAGAAGTACAGTAGAATAATACATAATAAAAATAGTTTTAAAGCATTTTTAGACAATTTTAATGAGATAAACCTTGATTAGAAATGTTAAAACTAGCGTTTTGAGCAGCTCGCGGTTGCTCTCGAGCCGATCTGAATGAGAGTCGCCGGTCGGAATGAAAGTCGCGAGCATGCGAGGTCGCGAGCGCTGAGGCTGCGAGCTCCGAGGTTCCACTGTATACATTAGATACCGCCTGTAGAATTGAATACATCGTTGCTTACCAAATGTATCTTTCTTTTTTCCAAAATACATTGTCGATAGACCATGGGTTTAATCGCTTCTCTATCCAGGCTCTGACCTCAGCATGGCTAGAAAGTGGCTGGTCATTGGTTAAGTCGATCTTATCAGATCAAATCCGAGCACCACCAAGTTGCCACTGCTTAGCTCCACGACAGCTCAGATGTATAAATGAGATCATTGGAAGTCGCTCTGGATAAATGTGTCTGCCAATTGCCATAAATGCAAAGGAAGAAAAAAGGGCTGTTTATATCAAGTCAAATCAAAAAGCAGTAAATGTACAGTGTAAATATTCCACCAGCGGATCCAGCATCATCCCAGGTGAACTCATGACGTCCTGAAGGCCTGAGTGGGTGCAGTAGTAGAGTGTTCTAATGAAACTGTAATTAATTGAGTAAGCAGCTGTGCAATAACAACCATTTAAACTGTGCAATAACCTCATGCAGTTTGTTTGTTTATTCAACGGTATGACTTATTGGTTTGTTTTTCGTATTAATAAATTTTTTTTGCTGCTGTAACACGGAAATGTCTCCACTCTCGGATAAATAAAGGTTTATCTTATCCTAACTAAGCCAATAGAAAGTCTCTTGGTCCACCAGAGCGCTTCTGAAGACCCTTGATATAGATCGTACTAGTGAAATGAGCACCGTTTGTCCTAAGATTATTGTTATTCAACCGATCGCTATCGACTATTGACGTGTCAGTAATGTATGTCCTCTGAACATACATACTGTACCGTTTGAGATCTGGTGACCGCAAAGGAATTAGACCTTTAGTGCCTTGCATATAAATGGGGTCAGAAGGTCATCATAGGATAAATGCGATCGATCGGTAAATGACTGATTGCCGTTCGTTAATAGTCCTTTATTTGTGGGAGATATTTGGGGTTTTATTAAGAATATTTGACCAGCATCAAACCAATTTGCGGTTCTTCGCGTCCGAGAGCTAAAGTTTCGAAATATCGTGTTTTGTCTTATTCACAGATTTCCGAATGCTCCGAAAAAGCAGGTGCTAAAATGTTTATTCAACTGAATCAACACACACACAGAGCGAGCAAGAGCGAGAGATGAAGAAAGACGGCTTTGAATTTGAAAATCTGAAGATCCTTTTGGAAAAGGGCAAAGCACACAACAGTGTAATATGATGTGATTTAAATGGATTCCGCTTCCCTTATGTCAAGGCTAAGTGCTGGAGCTGTATGCACACTCTGGAGCAATGCAAACGAAATCTGAAGGATTTCATTATCACTCACTCCTCACGGATGAGCTCATACCTGACAAATATTTGCACATTCGCCTTGCAACATTGTCTGCAGTTGTGTGTGTTTGCGGGGGGTGTCTGTATGCGCGCGCGCGTGTGTGTGTGTGTGTGTGTGTGTGTGTGTGTGTGTGTGTGTGTGTGTGTGTGTGTGTGTGTGTGTGTGTGTGTAGCGACTTACTAATCAAAGATAAATGCGATAAAACAGATGTCGCCCAGCCTGAATGTAATTACAAAGTATCATTCATGTGGTAACTTACAATTTATGGAAATGGTTTGTGTTAAATTTGCATATATGCATATATATATATATATATATATATATATATATATATATATATATATATATATATATATATATATATATATATATATATATATAAAATCAGAAAAACTGTTTTATTTTTACCATATTTTCCCCCAATATACTGCGAGTCATATGCGTCATTTGAGCGTTTCATTCCACAGTCAGTCCCCGGTTGCTGTCAGAAGAACCTCCACTTTTCTAGATGTTCTACTACATTTTGGATTCATATAAACTCAGGTCCTGATCTGGTCGAGGAAGTAAAGAGGCCTGGGGTGCAGTACCAAAGGTGTTGAATAGGGTTTATAGTTCCATAGCAGGAGATCTTGCACTCCAACTCATATAAAAGCAGATCTTCATGAAGCTGGATTTGGAACAAGTTTACAGTGTTGGGTCTCCTAATAACTGAAGAGAAATATATGTCCTATATACATTGTGTATATGTTTGTGCATATAAGTGTGTGTGTGTGTGTATATATATATATATATATATATATATATATATATATATATATATATATATATATATATATATATATATATATTCCAATATATATATTTCCAATCAAAGTCCAATCTACCAAAACCCCATCTTATGGGTCATGGTCTGATGATGAAACTTTTGGCTATTATACCAAAATATATGTTTGGCACCCCTATGGTGAAGCATGGAGGCAGCAGTATCTCGCTTTTGGGGCTGCTTTCCTGGATTAAGTTGGACGAATAAATCGATCGAAATACCCCATGATATATATATATATATATATACACACACGGTATATATAAATACATTGACTGCCAATATACAGTATTTTCACAATGAATGTGGATGAAGAGAAATTTCACTTTGTTTGTCCGACAATGACTCAAAGCCTACCTCAGATTCAACAATAGGATCGGCTTCACCAAAAAAAAAAAAAGATCAAAGTTTTGGAATGGCCCCAGCCAGAGCCCTGATCTAAATTCAATACAAATCTGCGAGGTAACCTGAAAAGCTTCGTGAACAATAGACGCTCAGTCAATTGAACAGAATTTATTTTATTTTTTGGCAGAAACTGCCGAAGCGATCGACTCTCATCTAAAAAGGTTGAATGGCCTGATGAAATCTACAGGTACTTCAACTCAAATGTACCCGGGTTGCATGGGGAAAATAGAAGCGAATGGAAATTAAAATGCTCGATCCAAAAACCATTCTATACAAATTCGTGCTAACACCTTGGGGGAGAGGAACCGTGTCGCTGGAAAAGTCAGGTGTTTCAATACTTTATGTAGGCAACCATGATTTTCCTCAAATGTGGAGGCTCTCGCTATGTCACACTTATTTCTGGTGACTTCCTCCTCAATCCAAATGGACCGGTGTCTCTGGTAGACATCCAACTAGACCAGATTTCATTGTCAACTTGTAATGAGAGTTTACATCAATATATCTCTTGCTACAGACACAAAAAAAATAAAATTTTCATAATTTATTAAGCCAAAGGAATCAAATTGGCAATACATCTTCCTGTAGAGAAATCACCGTGGTGTTGCTCCTGTCCTTTGGGCTGTTGGTGTTGGGAATTGCACATCTTTGTGTAGTAGTATTTTATTAAGGGCCAGGATTACTCAGACTCACCAGAGCACAGGAAGTACTCCAAAGCAACAGTCATTCTACAGTATGCATCATACAGTATGTCTTACAAACAAGCACAAGTCTATGTTTAGCCTGGGTTTGATAATGTTTCATGCGCAGAGCTTCACCAGTCAGTCAACTTGCTTTTTAAGAATAAAAGCTCAGTATGTGGACAAAGATAATGAGACATGAGTTTTTCATGTGTAGTTTACAGTGGTGGGTAGGAAGGAAATGTTATTCATTAGTGTATTTAAGTAGCTTTTCGGGTATGTTTACTTCACTGAAGTATTTCCATTCGGGAGACTGTAACTTCACTACATTTCAAAGTAATATTTTACATTTTACTCAACCACATTTTGCGAAATAAGTCGCTCCCTTTTATTTATGAGGATAAAAAGCGCTCCATTCTGAACGTGTTTTGGATTGGTGGTATCTACTCAGCACGAAAATACAGCATCAATTCAACAGCCAGATAAACTTTTTGAGAGGGATAACTAATGGAAGAATCTCATGACTCTGACTCATTTTTTAATAGATGTCAATCGGTGTTTGACTCATTAGTATCTTCTTCTTCTTCTTCTTTCAGCTTCTTTCATCCATCCCCCCCTGTCCTCTACATCTGCCTCTTTCACACCAACTACCTGCATGTCTTCCCTCACCACATCCATAAACCTCCTCCTTGGTCTTTCTCTTTTCCTCCTTCCTGTCGGCTCCATCCCCAGCATTCTTCTATCGATATACCCCATGTTCCTTCTCTGCACATGTCCAAACCATCTCAATCACACCTCCCTCGTTTTGTCTCTAAAACGCCCTATTTGCGCTGTTCTTCTAATAGTATCATTCTGTTAATAGATTATATTGTATGGATGAAATGGCATTAAGTTTTCCCTTTGAAACCAGTAGACCTAAACTTGATCCTGCATGACATGTGCACAAAGCCTGCTCTTGGAAGAATGAAGATCTTGGAAGATGAATTGGAACACAGGCTGCACCTCAGTAAACATCTTCCCAAAACCAGGAAATTATTATAACAGCAAATATGGAAAGAGACGTTCAAAAAACGTATGTCTGTGTGCTGGACGCCTGCTTTTTATTTTGACCTTCATTCCCTTTCCGTGCATTTTCTGCCTCAAAGAGCCCCAAATTCAGAGAATGAGAATACACTCTGTATCTGTATGCGAGGGGGCTGTACGAGGCTCCCTCAAAGCTTTGTACTTCACTGCGCTGTTGCATTTCTGCCAGCAGCTCATGCATTTGGCCCGTTCCAGCTCCCAGCTTCTCTAATCTGTGTTCCAACGCAGTAAGGCACCCCTTCTTTCTCTTTTCTTTCACAGGACTGAGTCCCATACAGGAACCTTTCCTTGGAGGGCTCGAGGCATCGCTAATGCCATTAGATTGCCATTGTGTCCATGCCACAGATGTTCAGGTCCTAAGCGGTTATATTAACTAATGACGGGTCATTATGCATGTCCAGTAACACGATCACAAGTCATGGCAAAACATTATTAATAAATCAGATATAACCACTGCCTATGATGTGTAGATTAGACAAAAATATATATTGATGATCTACAGAAAAAAAGTGTTCTACCAGTGGTCCTGAATCCACTTCTACATATCATAGGACGAGAAAACATGGACAATATGACACCTTTTATAAGCTACACGTGAGGTCATGGGAAAAGTCTATTATTTTTAAAGGACGTCATCCAGAGCAAAAGAAATTAGAACTTTAGCATTACGTTATTGCAATAAATATTTTTTTTTACTATTATATGCACCAAGGCTTCTGTTCAACTGGCTGATCTAAGACAGAACAGACCGAAGGAGAAGACACTTCTGATCAGAGTGATAAATTGGTTATAACTGTCCAGCCAATGGTTCAGGATATCATGGTAGCGTAGGCATCACAGTGTGGGTGATTAACTAATATAATCAGATGAAATATCGATGACAACAAAATGCTTGCGCGATTCAATGCAATACAACCGATTAAAACAGCTGTATAGAGACGGTTTTTACTTCTTTAAATATTTTAATACAATACATTTTCAATGAAAAATAATTGTCAGTAACTGGAGGCTGTTTGTACGAAGCAACGGGATTTGAAATGCATGCATTTGCAGAAAAGTCCTATTTATAGATAGATAGATAGATAGATAGATAGATAGATAGATAGATAGATAGATAGATAGATAGATAGATAGATAGATAGATAGATAGATAGATAGAATCGGAACTAGGTCACTGTATTTAGTGATCTTGTACCATTCACATCTTCGCTATGAATAATCAAGCAAATGTAACACTTCCTTTATTCATATTATTGCAGTCTAATTTAATTCTCTGGATGATGGATTATTACAATATTACCAGTTCCCTTTATCCATTTCTTCCATATTTAAAAAAGGAACGTGGATCCAATGGATAAAAGATCTTTCAGACTCCGCCCACATTGCAATGTTTTTTATCTCGACCGGAATTTTGCATTTTTTTTTTCCGAAATGATTTAAAAACACATTCATGCCAGGGTGACACAAATCTCTGGAATTCTTGCAAAACCGCATGACACCAATCAGATTTTTGGATAATGCATGCCAAAATGAATGAAAGCTTTGGATTGAATAATGAGATACATTTAAATCGTTCACATGACTTGCGTATTGAATGACTTAAAAAAAATTATAATAAAATAAAAAACACCACCATTAGTGCCATCTACTGAAAAAAACAAACTCAACCTAAGAAATAATAATGGGCCTGCGTTAATATGGCGAATCCGTTTCGCACGTTATGAAGCTGTCAGGAAATGAAACGCCTGGCTAAAACACACACGCTAGAGGAAACATCATATTTAGCCTTGAGTGTGTGTTGAAACGGTAAGGTGTATGTCGCTTTAAAGACTTTTTCGCTCCATTATAAAGCAGAATGATGAGGAATCAATACAATCTGCACGATTTGGATTCCTATTGTATCTCGGGCTGAACGTAATGGAATGAAGATTACATAAAAGCAAATATTGCTTTTGTGGGGGGAGAGAGATGTGGGGGGGAGAGGTTCACTGAAAAATTCATGTGGAAGAACGTGTCAGGAAATAATCCCCCGTGGACAAACAAAGGAAATGACAAGAGCAATCAGGTGGCTAGGAGATCGAGGTGCAAGTTCAGAAAAACCATGAGTTCGAGTAGTTTGCTGCACCCACAAGTTGCTCTGCATGGCAGGACATGGTACAAGGGTCAGTGTTAATTGTTAGGGTGATGAATCGATATTTCTTCAGCTTGTAGGAAGAAGATTTTAGGGTTTTGAGGTTTCAGGGTTCAATGTTGATTGATACAGAGAAGCAAGCAAAACCTACAGATACAGTAGATGTGACTCCATGAAA
>NC_139579.1:12839639-12929639 GCF_946808225.1 Silurus aristotelis
AACCGTATTCAGTCAGCACAATTTGCCCTCTCATCCTGTATACTTCATCTACAACAGAGTCGTGTTTTATTCTATTTATTTATTCAGATTGAATCCTTTACACCTGAATATTTTAAGTATATTCAATAAAGAATGCAGTCAGCAAAGGACCCCCTCCATCATCATGATACTTATTGAAAATTAAGACTCAAGACATCTGGAATTTATATATATGACATGTGCAGAGGAGCGACATGGGGTATATCGGTAGGAGAATGCTGAGGATGGAGCCACCAGGAAAGAGGAGAAAAGTAAGGCCAAGGAGGAGGTTTATGGATGTGGTGAGGGGAAGCCATGCAGGTAGTTGGGTTGAAAGAGGCAGGTGTAGAGGACAGGGGGGTTATGGAGGCAGATGATCTGCTATGGTGACTCCCTAATGGGAGAAACTGAAAGAATAAGAAGAAGATATAATGGTTTATATGGTCCAATTGTTTAATGGTTTTTGGTTGTCTTAGGGTTGTTTTGGCGCAGTGGAGGTTAAAGGCTTATTCCTGGAAAGAGGAATCCTGAACCAACATGGCAACCATTCCATACTTCACCATTACACCATGTGATTTCATCCAATTGGAACCGACTTCACCATACAACAAGACATGAAATGTACATCCAAGATCTGTAAGCATTATTTAGAGAGCAAGTAGTCGCTTGGAGTCTTATCTATCATGGAATGACCTGCCCAGTCATCGCACCTAAATCTTATTGAACTGCTCTGGGATGAACTGGATCGTAAAAAAATCTCCAACTAGTGAAAAACATCTTTGGCTAGTTTTAGTATTCAGCTGGATGTTCGGAGAAACAAACTGTCCACATCCCAGAAGTGTGTAAAGCTGTTATTCATGCTAAGGGAGGATTTTTCAATGGAAATCAAGCCTGTATATTTATAGAATTGTTTGGTCAAAGTAAAACTTTCATAGTTTGTTGCATAGAAACCAAAGAAGCATGCATGTGTCTCAAAAGCCCATAAAACACTGGGTTTTCCAAAGCAAATCTGATTATCATGAACATTAGTTAAAATTACAGGGGATTTAAAAGGAAAATCATGTTGTGTGGTCATTTGGTTGCACCCCTAGTGGAAGTGCGCTGGAATGAAAATGTTTCTAAAAGGTTATTATCTCTTAATGTGCTTTCTAGCTTTCTAAAAAGCCAGAATACCACTTTTGAGATGATTGTCTTGCAAATCATTTCATTATCTAGGAAACAAAGTGACAAATTTCGCTGTTATTAGATAAATAACAGAGGAACAAGAGTGTTATTATAATTATTGTTGGCAGATGCGTACTGCAGAATAGCACTATTAGATATATTCGTTTGCGTTGGTGTACCAGTTCATACCTAAATTATACAGAAGAAGACAGAAATGTAATATGTAGACAAAAGCTTTATGGACTCATGACCATAAGCTTCGTATAGAAATCTTTCTGAGCATTTTATTCCACTTTTAGATTTCATTTGCTCTTATAATATATTCCACTCTTCTGGGAAGATGCTCCACTAGATTTTATGGTTTGGTTCATCCAGCCAGTTAGTAAAGTCAGGCACTGATGAAGGAGAGGTGAGGAGGCCTGTGTTCAAAAGGATTCAGAGCAGAACTCTATAGCAGGAGATCTTTCACTCCAACCCATGTAAGCATATCTTCAAGAAGTTGGCTTAGTTTCGGAATAAAATCAATATATGGCTGGGAAAGTGAGGTGTCCAAATACTTTTGTTCAAATAATTGTAAAAAGAAAAAAATAGATATTTATGACCTACACATTAATTGACTGTTACTGATGCTACACTCTTAATAATAAAGGTTCTTAAATAGTTCTTGTCAAGGTGCATGGGTTTTGTGAAGATCTTTTAACAATCACGGAACCATTCAATTGCATAAAAACTTTTCTTCATGGCACTAAGACATCAGTGGTTTTACTTAACCATTTACTAAAAGGTTTTGTGTTGAACCAAAAAGTGTTTTGTCTATGGAAAATACGAGGTTCCTTGAGGTTCTAAATAACAGCCTTGGGCTCCATAGTTGGTCAATGGAGTCTTGTGTCAAATATGGTTTTATGGAGATGATAGATAATGATAATGATGTTGATGATCTAAAAAGAATCGTCTAACTTGAATGCAACAAACCCAATTAGGTTTCTTTTTAACAAACCCTGCAAAATGTAGAACCACTTTGGGAATCCATATATATGTATATAAAAATGTGCGTATCAGTGTATGTATGTATGTATGTATGAATATATGCTCCTTAGAAGTCTCGTCAAGTTCTGAATAAAGTTTGATGGCAGGCTTCGTGTTTGTCTTTTCTTAGAAATTTATTTTTATTGATTTGACAAAATCCACCCAGATCCCCTTCGCTGATTTAAATTTCGACCAATTCGTCATGAATTTCTAATATCACAGAAAAACACGGGCGGCCTTCTCCATTGTCTAGGCTAGCTGAATAATTAAAGACAAACAAAGTTTTTGTCCTTATCCTCCATCCTCCTGATGGATTGTGCCTTTAAAAAATCCTTAGGAGTTTGAGATTCTACAGTTAAAACCAGTTAAAACGGGAACACTCATAAGGCAATAGTGAACCCCCATGACATGTAAAAAATAGACTTCGGGGGTCCTCAAGATTATTTAAGTAATAAATATATGAATTACACAACAACTGGGGAATTAAGACTAAGACTAAGACTAAGGTTAATTCCCTTAGTCTTAAGTCCCCCTCAGCTGGGGACTTAAAACTAAGGGAATTGAGCCTTAGTCTTAAGTCCCCAGTTGTTGTGTAATTCATATATTTATTACTTAAATAATCTTTGGGACCCCCGAAGTCAAAAATATCTTTTTATCTTCTTCCCCCGAGGATACATTTTTTATCTGTCTGTCTGTCTGTCTGTCTGTCTGTCTGTCTGTCTGTCTGTCTGTCTGTCTGTCTGTCTGTCTGTCTGTCTGTCTGTCATCTATATATATATTGCCACAATAACAAATGAATGTGTTTTGCTGATTTTCCCAGTCATTAAACATACGTCACCAGATGTAGACAATGAAAGTAAAGAACGCGGTGACATGTATCTTTAACTCCGCCTCTTTTTTGACATCGTAGGACACTTCAGCCGATAAGCAAGCGGAGAAACTATGCATACTACAGAACTGTATACTGTACAGAACATGTACGCACTATAAATGTGATACATTGAACTGTATTTCTACGAATTTACACAAAATTCATCTCGCTATATTCTTGGAAATGTTTTCTGCGTGTGTTTAAAGTGTGTGGGAGGAAGATTTACAGCTTAAACAATAAAAAAAGCGGTTTATCACGGTTAACGGGGGATTACTGTATATATATATATATATATATATATATATATATATATATATATATATTTATATATATATATATATATATATATATATATATATATATACACACACACACACACACACACACCTATTAAGTACATGTTCAGTGAGATCAGTATAAACCTGTATCTTGAAACTAAGACTTTTCTTGAATCTGTATATGCTTCTGTTTTCACAAAATCCAGAACCTTTTCTTGCGTTCTACCTTTGAAATAAGTTGGCAAAATCTAGAGCTATGCCTGTAATCTTGCCAATTTTTCAGAGGTTGAAAGCACACATTAGTACTCAGAGAAACAAACCTGTTCCAGCATGACAGTGCCTCTTGTGTACAAAGCAAGCTCCATGAAGATATGCTTTACATGGATTAAAGTGAAAGATCTCCTGCTCTAGAGGTATAATCCCAATTGACTCCAAAGTCTAGAACATCTTCCCACAATAGCGGAGCTTGTTATAACTGTAAATGGGGACTAAATGTGGAACTGGATGGTCAAACAGCACATACAAATCTAATGGTTAGGTGTCCACAAAGGGTTTTTTTTATATAGTGTATTTACTAATTGAGTACATGTGTAATGAAAAAAGGCTCTATTTGGGAATATCAAGAAACTACAAGAGACTTTCTTGAATTCAGATATATATGCCATATAACCTTTCCTGGCCTTCTAGTTTTGGAAAATGATGACCATATCTGGAAATGTATTCACATAGTTTCAATTCTAATCATATGTATTTTTATACATTTATTATAACTATTAGTTGTGTCATTGGAAAAGATATCACATACAAAATGACCTACAGGATATAACGGGCTCAATACCGAACCTTTATTATGTACCATATGGGAAGTAAGTATGTGTGGATGTAATGGCATTGTCAATATCCAGTCCGCAGTCGATTCAAAAATCCTTTATTTCTCAATCCATTCTGTTTATTACAAATACAATATAAGTATAATGAAATGGCTAGCGATCTATGGTCAAAGCCATACAGTAGAATGCACTAGGAATTTCAAGAAAATCCAAATTCCAGGATGAGATCCATGTATTTTATTACACGTACAGGTTTTTCTCTTAAATAAAACAAATCCAGACGATACACATGCAAAGTAAATCCAAAAAAAAAAAAAAGAAGAGCAATTACGAGGAGCAGGTGCAAGCGTTGAATGAGGACATGGACAATCAGAGGTACCTATGAATATTCTGCTGGGCTTCATAGAAGAGATATCACGAAGCAGAAAAGGATTTATGTGTAATTTGCAATACGGTGTGACAGCCAAATCCGGGATGTTCAAGCTCAGCTTAGTCGGAGTCAAGCTTTCCTAAAGTAGCTGAAATTTGTAGGGCAATAATGCGTGCAGGACTCAAGCCAAGATCTTGAGACTTATTACACTTATAAAATGCACAAGTTTTATGCTGATGACTTACATTTGTCCGAGTAGCATCCAAATTGGATCTTCTTTTATGTATCGGGACGCCTGAATTTTTCAAACAGTTAGCACCAAGTTCAAGGCAGACGATTGTAAAAAATTATAAAGATTTCATATTTTTTAAACTCCCCAAACCTGCTTCAGCTTTATAATGTCCTCTTCCCAAAAAAGTGGAGGTTTTACAGCAATATGGGAGGTGGTAGCTCAGTGGTTAAGGCATTGGACTTTGGATCGGAAAGTCACAGGTTCAAATTCCACTACCACCGAGCTGCCACTGCTGGGCCCTTGAGCAAGGCCCTTAACCCTCCATTGCTCAGTTGTATGCCGCTCTGGATAAGCGCATCTGCCAAATCCCATAAATGTAAAATGGGTACTAAATATGGAATAATTGGGTCACTTATAAAAGTATACTGTAACCCTTCATGTAAAGTTGCCAAGTCTTTCTTATCTCAACGGAATTTTCCGTTACAAGTCTTTAAAATACAAACATCTGACGTTTGCTTGTTTGTAAGTTTCTCCAGAAAAGTTTGCTGTCCAGTTCTGATCAAATATGACAATTATGGTAACACCCCTCCCCCTCTCTCTTTTTTTTTCTATACAGATCTCCTCCTCTATGCATCCATTCATCATAAAGGGGGCTGAAGTCATCATAATGGCTACCTGAGTAAATAAAGCCTGCCTCATCAACACGCCAGCCCCATTCCACTGGGGCTATAAATCATTGGCATGATGCACTGCAAGGAGGAGCCGGAGAGAAAGAAATAAAGAGAGAGAGAGAGAGAGAGAGAGAGAGAGAGAGAGAGAGAGAGAGAGAGAGAGAGAGAGAGAGAGAGAGAGAGAGAGAGAAAAGAGAGAGAGAGAGAGAGAGAGAGAGAGAGAGAGAGAGAGAGAGAGAGAGAGACACATATAGGTGTTTTTATATCCGGTACTCTAAGCACTTTTAAAAAATAAAAAAAAAATCATGAAAGGAAATGCAAATCATCTGCTTTTATTACCGTTCATCATGTTTTAATTTTGCTAGAACACCATTTTTTCCCCCAACTCAAAAAAAAAGGCAACCACAAAAGTGTTTTTCTTTTAATGCTTCGCCTCACAAAAGAAAAATTCAGCACAAAACTGTTTTTTCGGTTGAAAAAAAAAAAAAACGAATTTATCCGCCTAACTTCTATGAACTTGTGATTAGTAAGGTCTCAGATTCCTGGTTGATAGAAGTTCTCATTTTGTATTGCAGTACTTACTCAAGGGTCAGCGTGGGGAGCTTCTGGAGATGCTTTTCTGAGTGGTGACGAGTTACTGTAGAATTTCCAAGGCAATGATCAACAAGGCATTTCCACCTGTGAAACTTTTTTCCATAGAAAAATCCTTGAGTCACCGAGATCATATTTTTACCCCATTCTTATATATGAAGTGGACATTAACTGAAGCTCTTGATCTGTATCCGAACTATTTCACGCACTGGATCCCGATTGGTTGATTGGATAATCACATGAATGAACAGGGCTGCAGGTGTCCCTATTAACCTGGTCAATAATTCAATGTCTTCTGCTGTCCTGGCAAAAAAAAAACATAACCACCGAAAGGATTGCGCTGAGATGATGAAACGCTTTCCCCTCACAGCACCATGGTCACGCCGCCGGTCCCAGACACTATTTGATCCTACAAAAGAAACCTATTTCTGCTCACAACACTGACAGAGACAAATCGCAGGCAAAGGTGGCATTGAATACAACTCCATCCCATTCCAGACTAAACCACAGGCACACAGGAGAGACATGGTACACAGTACACATTTATATATATATTATTTTATATATATATATATATATATATATATATATATATATATATATATATATATATATATATATATATATATATATATATATATATAATGTACTTATATCTAGACAAAAGTTTACTATATGATTTGTTTGTGCTTCTCGAACATCTCATTCCATGTTTAGTCCCCATTTGCAGTTATAATAAGCTGTATATTTCTCTTCAGAAGATGTTTTTGGGGAGATTTGTGCCTAATCAGTCAGCAAAGGTTGAGATTGAGATGAGAAGGCCTGGGATGCCAGGTTTCCAATTTATCCAGAAGGTCTTCAATAGAAGATCTATAGCAGGATATCTTCCACAAGTGGAGGGAACTTTTCATGCATCCTGTACAATCATGTGCCTACAAGTTTATATAAAAAGTTTCCGAAAGAACGACATATGGATGAAAAAAATCCGATTATTTTCAAGTCGAGCAGGATCCAAAATAATACCGCAGTTAAGACCAAAAAACACGCCAATAGATGCGAACATATGGTGCATTGCCGTGCCACAGACATTTACACGGACATAAGTTCCACATAAAACGAGCCTAAATATACGGTTCATCTCTTTACCCTGTGAAACATGAGCTCGCTTAATATTCATAGGATAAAAGCAAACGCTAGAAACGATCAAAACCGATAGCAGAAGAAATGCATCCTATATATGATTTTTTTTTTTTTTTTTAATCCTTACGTAAAAAATTATTGTGAGCTGGAAAAATGCAATCTTAAAACCTTGAAAAAAAAGAAATACTGGAGTCAGATATAGAAGGAGAAGATTATGGGTCGTGGGTTTAGATGCCAATCCTTTCAGCAGAGGGAGCTTATGTACCAGGGAAATCTAGCAGCGCGTGATAAATAAATGTTTTTACACCTTGTGTGGGCAAGCAGGCTTTGGGTCACGCAGGCAGTGAATTCCACACACACATGCATGCTTTTGATGGGAGACCAAAAAAAACTACACACTCAGTCAAACATGTCATATTAAGTAAGAGCCTGAAGACTATAGCTATTCGCTTGACAGCCAAACTATATATCTATCTCTCCTGTTTTTCTTTTCTTTTCTTTTCTTCCATCCATTAGATGTCAATGTCTAAGGCACAACACAGAGCCCAGAGAGGACTTTAGAGTGCTGTACAAAAAGGTTTTTTAGTCCCATCGTTGTTAAGTACTGGGGATGACACAGATATCATGCTCCAGTTATCAAAGCTGACCACAAAGGGAAGGAGCAGTGGAGCAGCTGCATTTAGACCGGCGTAAAGGCAGCTTTTAAGTGGACTCGCTGAAGGCTACTCAAACCCAAGAGATATACATGCATCACAAAAAAAACGAAAGACAAAAAATTGCATTTCGTTGCATGAAAAGTTCTCAAATACTCCATCCACAACCCGATCACAAAGCATGACGAAATGTAACCATGGCAGCAATCAATGCTGTTTGCATGACATTATCGATAACAACTTAAGGAAAGCACAAGGATCAGTAATCAAAACACCTCCCGGCATTCACGATAAGATTCGAAGCCGATATCAGGAGTGAGAACCCTTCATAAAAGAACCATTAGTTTCAGGTACAATGTGTGCAGCTTTATCAGAAAATTGCCTTATACATTTTTTTTTCTTTTTCACAGACCATCTTTCAGAATCCTCCACAGGTCCTCTGGACGCTTTTTCCACACTTTTTTTTTTTTCGTTCTTTATTTATTTATTTATTTTTTGCATGTAAAGCCGAGTAGTCTGGCGTCTGTTATGTAAACGCGGTCTGTTGTGTAATATATTTCTTGATTTTTTTTTTTTTCAAAATGACATTTTAATTTTTTTCTATAGCATTTCATATTTTTTATGGGAAAAAAAGGGTGCTAAAACTTTTGCACAAGAACGTGGTGGTCCATTTATGTGACCTCTTTGTCACATAAACACTGTGAAAGAAAATGAGAGTTGAATTGAAAGCACTGGTAATCAACCCCGCTATAACTTTCTAGAATCACAGAAGACCACATTGGGTTGCAGTGCCATCAGTAAACAGAAAGGGAAAGGACTCACTAAAAACGGAGGTGAAGATTGGAAAGAAAACTGATATTTATTTATTAAAAGCACTGCTAGCACTCAGTTGGTCTAATTCAGAATTAAAGATGTATATTAAATGAATCCTTGATTAAATTACTATATAGTATATAGTGCGCTGTCTGTGGTGCTGAAAAATATCCTATTTCAGGAAGTTAGCAAGATGCATTTAAACCATTTCCACTTTTAGCCATTCTATTATTGATCTTAACACACAGCTAATGCAGGTTTTACAGGATTGGAATCAAGGGCTTAAACTTTCTTTTCAAGCTGAGGACTTCAGAAGTCTGCTGCGTTTCCGAAGCTGACTTCAAGAGACAGCGGGGCAACCAGCAGAAGGGCGAAAGTGCAATATGGAGGTTACAGAAGCAGGTGCTGGTTTCTCAGCATTCCATTTCCACTAATCATAATCTCACCTTGTGAATGCTGGTGGCCAAATGACTCTTGGATGACCTTGTGTTCAAATCCAGGATTCCTGCTTGAAGCAGTTCAAAGTAGGTGAGAGGAAATGAAAGAAGAAAGAGAAGTGTATTTTAGGAAAACAATTGGCCTGCTACGCTATTTAAACAAAATGGACAACATTTTGTCGAAACCTGACCTTTCGGGTTGGTATGTGGAACACACTTGCATTTAGAATCCTCACGTTTTTATTAATAGTAGGGCATGTCGGTCGTCTTTTAACGCATCTGCCTTTCTTTCTCTCTCTCTCTTTCTTTCTCTCTCTAGCTATCCCCCCGTCTCATCTCATCTCATCCCACTCACCACTTCATCCTGTATAATGGACCCTCCAGTCATTTGCAATGCTAAGCATCGTGTCCGGAGCGCCGAAGAGGAATCGTACGCAATCTCTTCTTTAATATGCAGACGAATCATTTTTGCTCGCGGTATAAAGCAGCTTAATAAGCAATTTACTTTAAAATATTTGAGATTCCTCTTATGTACGGCCGGCATTACGAACGTCGCCTTTCCTCACCTCGTCTCACGTCCATTCCTTTACATTTTTAACCAATCTCCAAACTGAGTGATGAGAAGAGGGATTAATAATAAGGGAAAAAGAGAGAGATGCTACAAAATGCTAAACGAGATCGTTCAGTAGCGAACAGACGACATTTACGATCAACTTTTAGACATATTTAACAATAAGTAACGATGAATAATTATTGGTAATCGGGACTTTTTGCACAAGAACAGACTTTGACTCGTCTCATGCATCACATGCGTCGCTTTATTCGTTCGGTTCTTCAACCAGGGCAATTCATCACATCTTCTCACATAATGGCTACTAACGAGAAAAATTCATTACGTTACACTGTAGAGCTTCAGCTAAAGTAAAAGGCAATCATGTGACCTTCTGTCTCCTAATTGCAGAAGGTAAAGAAATTGTGATTCATTATGTACAATATAATATTGTTTTATACTTATGAAATATAACAAAAATATCTTCTGACCAACATGTTTACATTGTCCTTCTTCTTCTTCTTCTTCTTCTTCTTCTTCTTTTTCCTCGTCTTCTTCTACTACTTCTTCCTCATCTTTATCTTCTGCTTCTTTACCCTCTTCTTCTTCATTTTCTTTTTCCTTCCTTTCCTCTTCTTCCACTTCTCTTCTTTTTCCTGTTGTTCATTTTCTTCTTCTTTGTCTTTATCTTCTTCCACTTCTTCTTCTTTTCCCACTTCTTTTTCTTCTTCACCTTTTTCCTCTTCTACCACTTCTTCCTCTTCTTCTTTCCTCATATTTATCTTTTTATTTTAATTTTTCCTTCTCTTTCACTTTTTTCTTCTTCCTGTTTATTTTCTAATTCTTTCCTTTTCTTCCTTTATCTTCTGCCCCATCTTCTTCCTCTTCTTCCACTTCTTCTTCCTCATCTTTATCTTCTTCCCCATCTTTTTCCTCTTTTTCTTCTTCTTCATATTCCTCTTCTTTCTCTTCTGGGTCTTATTATTCTTTGTTTCTTTTTGTAATTCTTATTTGTTTTCCTATTCCTTTTTTCTTCTTCTTCTTCTACTTCTTTTTTTTCTTCATCTTTCTCTTCTTCTTTTTTTTCTACTTTTTCTTCTTCGTATTTTGCTTATTCTTCTTATACTTCACATTCCTCTTCTTCCTCTTTATATTATTCATCGTTTTATTTTTCTTCTGAATTTTTTTATGCTTTTTTCTTTTTTCTACTTAATTTTCAATTAGTCACTTCACACCGTCACATGATATTTGCACCCCGTTCACATTCATACATGATGAGCATTGTTATTTCGTGTTTTTGTCATTTGAGGGACACGTTTGAGGGACACATCAGACATTTGTAAAAAGAAAAATAATAATAAAAAATGATAACAAATAATAAAAATTACTACTCTACATTATTAGAGCAAAAGTATTGGGACACCTTCGTTGTTGGGACTTTTCCAGCCATATGTGTTTTTGTTGTTTTTTTTTAATGTCTTTGCATCATTAATAGCATGAAACTTTTATAAGCTAGGAGACCCAACCATGCTCCAGCATGACAGTGTCCTTGTGCACAAAGTCAGCTTCATGAAGATATGGTTTCCATAGGTTTGAGTGGCCTGCTATAGAACTCTGACCTTCAAAATATGAACAAAAGCATTGGGACTCCTAGATTTTGGAGGCAAAACTGCATGAATTTTCTTCCCTTCACTTGAACCTGCTCCAGAAAGATATTCTTGAAATGGAGTGGACTGGAAGATCTTCTTTTCTAGAGTTTTTAGACCTATTGAACACCTTTGTAACGAATTTACATAAGTGTTGACTGCACTCCAGACCTCCTCAC
The DNA here is from genome assembly GCF_946808225.1 of Silurus aristotelis. Classification (NCBI taxonomy): domain Eukaryota; kingdom Metazoa; phylum Chordata; class Actinopteri; order Siluriformes; family Siluridae; genus Silurus; species Silurus aristotelis. The sequence goes on from NC_139579.1 coordinate 12,851,109, forward strand.
CTTCTCCTACACCAACACCGACTTTCCTCCACCCTCATGGCTAAATGAAATCCCACAAATCTCCCGACTCCAAACTCTAGTAGAACATCTTCTCAGAAAAATGATTTGAAGTTATTATAACAGGAAATGGGGCTTGAATGTGGAATGAAATGTTCGAAAAGTCCATCAATCTTATGAGAACGTGTCTACAGACTTCGGCTTTTGGAGTTTCGAATGAAGAGATTGTTCTTTAAAAACACAATCGAATAACAGAACATCATACATCATGTGTTCCTGCAACATCTAACTGATAATCCACAGAAAATAAAAGGTGTTTTTGTATTATTTTGTATCATTTTTTTTCACAAACATTTACTATCTTGGACATTTATCTTCTTAAAAGTTACACAAATCCGATAAGACTCACAGGGACCCCCTCCAACACACACACACACACACACACACACACACACACACACACACACACACACACACACACACACACACACACACACACACACACACACACATACCCCATTTCCTCAAAACCTTCTATTATTTCACGAGTTTCAAGGATGTTGATCCTGAGATTAATATCGCTTACAACCTCGTTTCCCCTAAGCACCGCATGTGCACTGTTTGTTAAACTCATAAAAAAAGTAAAAAAAACGCAGAATTTATAAATATCTGCAGGATTTATTTATTTATCACTAATTTATTTTAAAGAGTAAATGCATTAGTCACATTTTTTTATCTCCACTCATAAAAATTGGCCTATGGTTCTTCCTTTCCTTCTTCACCTTTTTTCTAATACCACATCTGATTCCTCTTTTCTTCTTCTTTTTTTCATCCTTTTGACTCTATTATTTTTTCTTCTTTTTCTCCTTCCTCTTCCTCTTCTTCCTCCTCATATTCTTCATGTTTTCTATTATTATTATTATTATTATTATTATTATTATTATTATTATTATTATTATTATTATTATTATTAATATTATTATTATTATTATTCCTCCTATTCATTTTTCTATTTTTCTCTTTTTTCTAATCCTTCTTTTTCTTCTTCTTTCTCATCCTCCTTTTCTTCTATTGTCATTTTATGTTCCCCTTTTTCCATTCTTCTGCTATTTCTTCTTTTTCTTCTTTTTACCCATGTTCCTCTTTCATATCTTTGCCTTCCTCCTCCTATTCGTCTTTCCCCCTCTTCCTCCCATTCTTTTTCTTTTCTTTCTTCTCCTCCTTCTTTCTCTCACTTTTTTCCCTCTTCCTCAATCTCTTTTTATTCTTTTTCCATTTTTTCTTCTTCTTATTTTAAATTGCTTTATTAATTTCATTAAAACAGACAGCATAAAGGTGAAGAAAGAGTGTGTGTGTGTGTGTGTCTGTGTGTGTGTGTGTGTGTGTGTGTGTGTGTGTGGTCAGCCACAATGCCGGTGGCTTTGCAGATGCATGGTGTGTGTGTAAAGACCCTGATGATCTTCTCATCTGTCTCTTTCCCATCCCATGTAGGGTCTTGCGATCCAAAACGGCAAAAATCCCAAACCGGACAATTATACATGTATTTGTTTTATTTGATTTTAAAAGTAAAATGTAACTGAACACAGAAATTGTTTTTTGTGCCAGTTTTAGGTTTTGTTCCTCGTCTTGAAATTTCCTTCTGCTGGTGATGGAGCTCATGATTTGCTTCTATATTTGCACGTTTTCCGTTTGTGCGTTTGTTGTTGGCGGTTAAAATGACCCTCTGATATGGCAGGTGATGTGTAGGTCCATGGTAGACGAATATCCGTGCAGATAAAAATAACGTCTTTTTTTTATTTATTGCTTGGTCCCCGTTTCTACTGTTGGTACGGTGTGTATTTTTAGAATAAAAAAAAGGAAAGCAAATTTTTCTCACTGGGTGAAAATGTTACTCAGGCGAAATACCACAGGGATTAACTCACCATGGTAACTTCAGGCTGAAGTTTCCAGCTCCCACATACATCCATAACTGTGACCAAAATAGACCTTATTCTTTTCAGGCTGATTGAAACGCTTCTCGCTCCATATGCAGCTCTTTTCATGCGTTTCTTCTTGCTAGTGCTTGATCTTTGACCTTCGAATTCATCTACAGAAGAATCGAGTACATACCTGCGGTTTACATCAGTAATAATCATGGACGTAGAAATAATCGTAGTTCGCAGATGTGAATGTGAACTTTGCTAGATGTTCTTTGAAGTAGGACAAAAAAGTGTAAAACTTTTGATATTTGATTCAACCTGAAAGAAAACATTCTGTTGCGTAAAACTTCAATCAATGTAAGATTTATGTTTCTTTTAATGAGACGTCTGCACCTGTCTACAGGTCGTCTGGGACACTCTTCATGAGCAAAATGTTTTTGCTTAAAGGTTGACCTCTCCAGATTTGATGGTTCAACTCTTTCCATATATTGGATTGGACAGGATTAAGATCAGGGCTAATAGACGGCCACTTCAGCGTTTCCCTTCAGGCTGCTGTATATTCGTTGTATAGTTTGTTTCATGATCCTTTTGGAGAACTCATGTGGGACGTTTTACTCTAACCAGCTTGGTTTAACCAGTAGCCTTAAGATTTGTTGGACATGATTATGCGACAAATTACGGTGTGCCGGTACGTTTGCATTGAAGCGAAGGAGCACAGAAGGGTAAGGGCCTTGCTCAAGGGCCCAAAAGTGGCAGCTATGCGATACCGGGGCTTGAACTCAGTAACCCGACACCTTATTAACTGAGCTCCCACTCCCCCAAAAGAGCTGCATTGCATAATACAATTTAAAGCTTTCTGACTTCAGAAACCGTCTTAAATTAGATTCTTCTTGACCATTAAAGAGAAAAGAAAAAAAATCCAACCACCCTGAACGTATAACTGGTGGTCCGTGGATGGACACCGGTGGTCCTCATCTACAGGAGGAACCTGCTAATAGTCCTAGAGGTATCACCTTTTTGAAATGTCACAGGAAATCTAAAAAAAAGAAATAAAGTAAAAAGAAGTCGGACATCGATTCGGGGAATACCCAAGAGGCTCAAAAGCAGGGGCAAAAGTTTGTGGACACCACACAAAACATTTCGACCCTATTTGCACACATCCTTCTCTTTTCAAGAAAGATGTTCTACCGGATTTTACGGGTTTGTAGAGATCGTGCTCCTGTTTAGTGAAGTTTTTTGGGTACATGGCAAGATGTCATTACTTTTTTCTCTTCACTGTAGGAAATTGCTTCATCCAAATAAAAAAAATAAAAAAAAACGCTTACAATAGCGCTTTGTGGTGTCTGTCAAAAAAAAAAAAAAAGATAAAGAAAAAGAAGCCTTTATGCTAGTTCAGTTCTCAACATTTAAAAATAGCACCATGCTAAATGCCCTGCTGGGGCAATTATTCCAGAGGAAAAAAATGCAACAGACAGATTCAATGTTTCTTGCAAAACAAAATAAATCCATATAATGAGTATGAATGGTACAGTCCAAAACTGTAGCATGCTCCAAGATCTAGAGACGTCTGAATCGAAAAGTATTGATATTTCAAGTCACATGTTTCCTTTTTTTTTCAATAAAAAAATAAATCAATCCTAATATATAATTTAGCAGTGGCACCGTGGGGAAATGGGTATTATTGCCGTAGGGTTCAATGTCCTAATTTTGATCCTTTCTATTTCTTTGCTGGTTCCTTGGGTTCTCTGGTGTCCTTCCATCTCCATGTAACATGGCAACAGTTTGACTGGATGAGATAAATTGCTCTTAAAGTGCGTGTATGGTGTCCTACAATGGACAGGAATCATGTGTTTGTATTTGTCAAACAGGTGACAGAATATTGAGGACATACTGTATTGATCTGCTGCCATCTCCATCTACTGTACACACTGCTCCATTCAGACCCAAACCCACTCACAGGGGGCCTGAAGATCAATCACATTCTGCTCCAAAATGCTGCTTGTATTATTTCTCCTCAAATGCTGAGGTAAAGCTGCTTATTTATTAGATAATTTTCAGAAAACAAAAAAAAATTTTTGTTTGTTGTTTGTGAATGTATATTTTTGTGTGTCGTTTTTTTATTCGCTTGAAATGTTTTCGTTTGTGGCTTTTTATTCCTTCGTTTGTGTATTTTTTATGTTTGTTTGTCCTAATTTCATTTGTATGTTGTGTTTGTGGCTTTTTTGTTTGTTTATTGTGTTTTATTTTTTGTTGCTGTTCATTTGTTTGTCGGATTATTTTGTTTGTTTGTTGTAGATTTCTTTTAACCATTTGCTGTTTGGGACTTTTTTTGTGTTTTTTTTTTTTTTTTTTTTTGTAGGTTGCTTATTATTTCCTATTTTGCTTCTCGATTTTTCTGTTTGTTTTTGTCGCTTTGTATTTGTTGATCTGTATTATCATTTTTATTTGTTTGTGTGTTGCTTTGGAATGATTTGCTTGTTTCGTTTGTTGTGACCAAAAAAACGCTTGTGGCTCATTTATTTTGTCGTGTTTTTAATTTGATTGTTTGTATATGTTTGTGTTTTGTATATGTTTATTGTTTTTTGTTTGTTTGTTTTATTGTAGACTGTTTTTATTTGTTTGTGGATTTTTATTGGTTTGTGTTTGTATTTATTTGTTTGTGGCTTTTTTATTTATTTGTTGTAGCTTTACTTGTTTTTGTATTAGTATTTATTTGTTTCTGGCTTTTTACTTTTATTTGTTTTTGTTTTTTATTATTATTCTCTGTTTACAAAAACTTTTCAAAAGATTAATTGTGCAGGAGTAGTTTTTTTTTTTTGCTTGTTCGTTTGTTTTTATGAATCATGTGTCATCAGTGAATCCAGTCTAAAACATGCATTAATACAACATCTTCAGTAAATAAGCAGCGTGGCTTTGTGTAGAAAAGTTTTGGGTAGCATTTAAATAGAACATGGAAAAATCTGACCTATGAGATACGACTTCAGCAGCAAATTGGCTTGTGGTGAGAACGAATGTGCTGTAATGATCATGCTGAAGTGAAGTGCTGCTTCCTCTGATATGATGCATGGTGCTGTTGCTTGCGTGTAACTGACAACTGGGTTCAAAGAAAAGGCGCTAATGCATTCTCAAAAATTCACAAAAGTCACTGAAGGCACTTCAGTACAGAAGCTGAAGTAGTTTAAGTAAAGTGGAAGTTTTTTTCTTGAATAAATCTTCTTTGGTCACTGGTAATGTTTTGCTGTAAATTGTTTACAATATAGAGACAACTGTTCATCTATTTCAAAATACTACACTCATCAAGAATGCAGAGAAATGTTTCGTAGTTGTTGAGAATAATGGTAATCAGTGATTGGTTGTTGGGGGGAAATAGCCATGGTTGTTGATTGGTTGAAAGTGGGGCAATGGTTATCACTGGTTGGTTGTTGGAAACAATGGTTATCAATGATAGTTTTTTAATGGGTGGGTAATTGTGATCAGTGTTTGGTTGTTTGGATGATTTTAACAATGATTGTTTTTTTGGGGAATAATAGTAAGAAGTGTTTGTTGAAAAAAATCGTGGTCAGTGATTGGTTGTTGGGAACTAGTTACCAGATGAAGGGACCAATGGTGATCAGAAAATTTTTTGGAGGGCAAACATTGATGATCAGTTTATTATGGGGCAAACATTTGATTATTGGGAACAATGATGATCAGTGACTTGTTTAGTGTGACTGGTTGCTGGGAAAAATGGTGATCAGTGATTTTTTGGGGGAAGCAAACAATGGTTATAAGTTATTGATTGTTGGAAACAATGTTGACCAGTAATTGGTTTTTGGGATCAGTGGTGATCAGTGATTGGTTACTGGGAACTAGTTACTGGATGTTGGGAAGCAATTATTTTGGTGATCATTTTTTTAGTTTTTCTTTGGGGGAGCGCTAAACAATGGTTATCAGTGATTGGATTTTGGGAAATAGTGATTTTAGGAACCAGTGCTTGTGAACAATAGTAATCAATGAATGGTTATTGAGGGGAAGAATATTATTGGTGAAATTCGCTAAGGTTGTTAAATGACTTTTTCTTCAAATAATGTCAATTTTGCTACAGTGTGCATTCGTTAATGCAAACCCTAGATATCAAAAATGGCATTCTTTGTATAGCGATCATGTTTTTAAGAGAGGCTTGCATATATGCAATATCCTGAGCAAGATAACCTTGTTACCCATCTTCTATAACCGCGTGGGAAAATGTGTTTGCACAGGGGTCAAAGAAATGTTCTTAGCTGACAGCTACTATTTGAATATATTTAATGAGACATCCTCATCTGAATCCTGAGTAAAGTAATTAATACGGTATAAATTGAGCTTTGGTCAACTGAAACCTACAGTATGCTGAACAATATCTGTTACCTATTAAAAAGCCCAACCTGGAAGCTCATATATTATTTACCCAGCTGAAATAATCGTTTTTCATTTTTTATTTTATTTTTTATATCTTTGCCAGGCACTTTTATGCAAAAGCACATACAAGGGTAAAAGAATACATTTGAGGCACGGAGCTGAAGCAGTTGGAAGTAAAGTGGCTTTGAGATTCTGCAAACATGTGTATCAGCACTTTTAAACACTGCTAGTGACAAAGTTTTCCAGATAAAATTTTTATCCAAACACTGTAGCAGTCAGAAAGCAGAATTCAATTCTGCAGGAAAGCTTTTGAGGGTTAAGGGTTTGCACAATTGAGCTCTGGATTGTTCTAGGATTTAAATTCATAACTCTGTGGTTTTGTTCAGCACTTTTTACATCCACTAGGACTGAACACATTGGATTATTTGATTGTTTCAGTTGTTTAGGCTCAAAGGTCAGTTTGTTTAAAACATGCATTCTCCTGCTAATGGGACTTCCAATGTGAAGTGATCAATTAATGTGTGAATCCATGAACTGTAAGTTTACTCCTCATTTGTAACTTCTTTATCCTAAGGTGGTGGTACATCCACTGTCTGTTCCAGGAAAATTAGGTGGGAAGTACACAGAGATGGAACGCAAGTACATCCCTTGGAAATATGTTGTATTTACAGCATAGAGTAAGTTTTTTGTTTATTGGGAACAATACTGATTAGTGATTAGTTGCTGGAATCAGTAATGATCAGTGTTGATCAGTGATTGGTTGATTGGTACATTGGTGATCAATAATTGGTTGTTTTGAACATGTGTGTTCAGTGATTGGTTGTTGAGCAGAAGGCTGATCAATTTTCGGTTGTTGGGAACTAATAATAATTAGTGATTATTGGTTTGATTAATGGTTTGAGGGTTTGAAAGCAGTGAGGACATTCACCAGAACTACGAACACACACTACATTAAACACATTAAGGTACGTAATTTCTCCATTATGGCGAACATCCAGTTCACTCAGTGTGTGAAGTGTGACATGGTTAGTCGGCCTTTCTCCATTGTTAGCGATAATTTTATCTGTGAGAAGTGCAAGCTAGTTTGCTCTTTGACGGAGAAGATCTTAGCATTAGAGGAGCGCATCCAGAGTCTAGAGAGAAGTAGTGAGTGTGAGAGCAGTCCAGGTTCTGCAGGGGAAAGTCTGGATGCCCTAGGTGAAGGTAATATTCCCCCGACTCTGGCATTAGAGCCCTCGCAGTGGGGCGAATGGGTGACGACTCGGCGGCATACTCGCAAAGCCAAAGCTAATGCTAAGGCTCACCCACGGGAGCACCATTCCTCTCCGCTTCGCGTGTCCAACAGGTTTGCTCTCCTCAGTGAAGCACCCGCTGAGAAACCTGAAAGAGCTCTGGTTTTAGGAGACTCCATTCTGAGGCACGTCAAATTAGCTAGACCTTTAGGGGGCACCAGCAGCACAGGTTATGTGTATACAGGAGCCAGGGCGCCAGACATAGCAGGTCAGCTTAGATTCTTAGGAAAGCACAGGTTCTCTAAGATAGTTTTTCACACAGGAGCTAATGATATACGCCTTCGACAGTCAGAGGTTACCAAGAGTAATAATATAGAGGTGTGTAAATTAGCGAAGGCAATGTCCGATGCAGTAACATGCTCTGGCCCCATCTCAATGCGACATGGCGATGTAGCCTACAGCAGGTTATGGTCGCTGAACTGCTGGATGTCCGAGTGGTGATCCAAAAATAATGTGGGCTTCATTAATAATTGGAGCATTTTTGAGGGCAAGGCTGGCCTGTTAGGGCGGGACGGTATCCATCCCACCCGGGAAGGTGCTGCTCTTATTTCTTGTAATATAGGTAATAGTCTCAGAACAGCACTAGTTAACAAGTGACTGTCTAGAGCCAAGGCCAGGGAGCAGACAGACAGGCTAAACCGACCGTCTGCTGGCTGCACAGAGTCGTCACTCAGGATCCACCATATTGAGACTGTGTCTGTCCCCCGAGCAAAACCAAAATATAGGAATTATCAGAAAGTCTGTTTTAGTAACCTGATTAACATTAAATTAAATAGGACTGAACGCACAGCCAGCACCTCTGATCTAAAAATTGGATTGTTGAATGTTAGATCTCTCACGTCAAAAGCATTTACTATAAACAGAATTATTACCGACCAGGAGTTTATTATAATGTGTTTGACAGAAACGTGGATTAAATCGAATGAATATGTAGCATTAAATGAGGTGAGTCCTTCTGGGTATAGTTACATACACCAACCCCGTCTAAATGGCAGAGGAGGTGGAGTCGCAGCTATTTATAATAATAATCTAAACGTCACACAAAAGACTAAACACAAATGTAAAACATTTGAAGTTCTTTACACCAACATAAAATATTCAGTGTTTCTGAAAGCAGGTCCAGTCAGTTAATTCCACTAATTATTATTTATAGACCCCCAGGGCCCTACTCTGATTTTCTGATAGAATTTGCAGATTTTATTACAAATTTAGCTACTTCTTTAGACAAAGCATTAATTGTTGGTGACTTTAATATTCATTTTGATAATCAGGAAGACTCCTTAAGAGCAGCAGTTGTGTCCATTCTAGAGTCAGTTGGAATCAATCAGAATGTTATAGGACCCAATCATAGTGGTGGACACACTCTCGATTTGTTGTTAACATTTGGATTAAAAATAAAAAACTTAATCATAATTCCACAGTCTGAAGCTATTTCAGACCATTATCTAATCTCGTTTAAAATTTGCCTCAGTCATTGCATTTCTACCTCACCACGTTACCGTGTTAAGCGTACTTTAACGTCAGCTACAGCAGCGCGTTTTATCAATAATCTTCCAGAAATTACGATATTAGATAGATCTCCATCAGACCCCGCAGAGCTCGACTGGGCCACTGAACACCTAGAAACAACGTTACGTTACACTCTAGATGATGTAGCTCCCCTTAAGACCAAAATGATCAGGGAGAAAAAATTAGCACAGTGGTATAATGATCATACACGCACCTTAAAACAGACCACTCGAAAATAGAGAACGTAAATGGCGTCAAACAAAATTAACAGTATTTCAAATAGCATGGAAGGAGAGCCTCTTAAATTATAGAAAATCTCTTAGTGCTGCTGGATCAGCATATTTCTCCACCCTCATAGAAAATAACAAGCATAATCCTAGATTTTTATTCAGCACGGTAGCAAAATTAACAGGAAATAAAAGCACTGCGCTAACATGCACACCATCAGTAGGTAGTAATGATTTCATGAACTTTTTTAATAATAAAATTGAAAACATCAGGCAAGAAATCCAGACGGTTAATATAAATCCAAATTATTTTACAAGTAACCCTGTAGACAGCAGTTTAATTATAGCAGACAATCAACTACAAAGCTTCACTCCTATTCATGAGAATGACTTAATTTCATTAATTTCCTCATCAAAACCATCAACCTGCATTCTCGATCCCTTGCCTACAAGTTTCTTTAAACAGATAACTCCAGAGGTAATTGAACCTGTTTTAAAAATAATAAACTCTTCCATTAGCACTGGTTATGTACCAAAATCCTTCAAACTGGCAGTTATCCACTCCCTTATTAAGAAACCTGACCTTGACCCATGTCAGTTGTCCAACTACAGACCAATATCAAATCTCCCCTTAATAGCCAAAATTTTTGAAAAGGTCCACTGCTTTTCTCTTTATATATGCTGCCTCTTGGTGAAATTATTCATAAACATGGGATTCGCTTCCATTGCTATGCTGATGACACACAGCTGTATATTTCAGCAAAGCCAGATGAGAGAGATCAGCTTAACAATGTTGAGAAGTGTGTAAAGGACATTAGACAGTGGATGCTTAATAACTTTCTTCTGCTCAACTCAGATAAGATGGAAGTACTTTTACTAGGACCACATGCAGCTAGAAGTAAACTTTCCGATTCATGCTTTTGTTACTTCTAGATTAGACTACTGTAACGCTTTACTGTCTGGGTATGCGAGTAAGTGCATAAATAAGCTTCAGTTAGTTCAGAATGCAGCAGCAAGAGTCCTCACTAGATCTAGGAAATATGACCACATCACCCCTGTTTTAATCAGTCTACACTGGCTCCCAATTAAATCTCGCATTGATTATAAAATACTACTACTGACGTATAAAGCACTTAACGGTCTCGCACCGCAGTATCTGAGTGAACTTCTGTACCAGTATGATCCTCCACGCCTACTTAGATCAAAAGGTGCTGGCTATCTGTTGGTTCCTCAAATAACAAAGACTACAGCAGGGGGCAGATCTTTCTCTAATAAAGTCCCACAGTTATGGAACAGCCTTCCAACCAGTGTTCGGGACTCAGACACAGTCTCAGTGTTTAAGTCAAGGTTGAAAACCTATTTATTTAGTCAAGCCTTTAATCAGTAGATTTTTCTTAGGTAAAGGCTCAGATCTGGAGGGAGCATGGATATAGAGTGTTTGGTGAACTGGTATATTTGTATGCTGTCGTCTCCTCACATTCACACGTTCACTCGGGTTTGTTGACGGTGGTGTGGTGGGTCGTCTCTTATCCCAGAGATCCCTCATGTCTGTGTTACCTTCTGGTTCTCCCTTTTAGTTATGCTCCCATAGCGAGTCTTGCCGGAGTCCAAACTGCACAGTGACACTAACTTTCATACAACAATAAGGACACTTAATAATCCATATCCTTCTCTTCCTGTCACCCTCTTTTCTCTCTCCCCTCTCTCTCTCTCTCTCTCTCTCTCTCTCTCTCTCTCTCTCTCTCTCTCTCTCTCTCTCGGTCGAGTTAAACATGCTCCTGAGGCTCCAGTGACCACTGTTCCTGCCCCTCTCCCCTCCGTGGATCTTCACACTTCTGTGCAGCTTGGGATGGTCTCTCATCAACGCCTTGGGTGGTTCCATGAAATTCCGGAGTAGAACGGGTGCTTTGAGGATGGATTGGACTGTAGTTAATGTCAACAGTCTGCTACACTGACTCAGGAATACAGTTCGCTTCTGATCATCATCACTGTACCCCGCAACATGTATATCTGCTTCAAATGGACATTTGGTGCAACCCAGATGAGGATGGGTTCCCTCTTGAGTCTGGTTCCTCTCAAGGTTTCTTCCTTATGCCATCTCGGGGAGTTTTTCCTTGCCACAGTTGCTCATCAGGGACAAACATACTTACAAAGAACATATTTACGTTTAATCACCACATTATCTGTGTAAAGCTGCTTTGAGACAATGTTCATTGTTAAAAGCGCTATACAAATAAAAATGAATTGCATTGATTAGATGTTTGGAACAAGGATGATCAGTGACTGGTTGTTGAGAACAAGAGTAATCGGTGATTGGTTGTTGGGTACAATGGTTTCAAATGATTGGATGTTAGCAACAAGGGAAATTAGTGAATGCTACTAATTGGGTTCCTGGACCAATGATGATTGATTGATTGATTGATTGATTGATTGATTGATTGATTGATTGATTGATAAAATGGTACAAGGGTGATTAGTGATTGGTTGTTGGAAACAATGGTAATTAGTGATTGGTTTTTGGGTACAGTGGTTATTAATAATTTATTGTTAGCAAAAATGATGTTACTAATTGGATTTTAGGAACAATCGAAATCAGTGATCAGATGTTAGGAACAAGGGTGATTAGTGATTGGTTGTTAGGAACAATAGTTTACAATAATTGGCTGTTTGGAATATGTACGATTAGTGATTGGTTGTTAAGCAGAAGGGTGATCAATGATTGGTTTTAGGGAACACTGATCAGTAATTGGATGTTAGGAACAATGGTAATCAGTGATTGCCAATTGAATGCTGCTAAGTTTATCCTTGGACCAATGATGATTAGTGATTGCTGGGTACAAGGGTGATTAGTGATTGGATGTTGAGAACAGGGGGATCAGTGATTGGTTGTTGGAAGCGAAGTTAATCAGCGATTGATTTTTGAGTACAATAGTTACCAATAATTGGATGTTAACAACAAGTCTGATCACTGATTGCCAATTGGATTCTACTGGAGATCAGTGATTAGATGTTAGGAGCAATTGTGATAAGTAATTGGTTGATGGGAATAATGGTGATCATTGATTGGTTTTTAGGAACAATGGTGATGTGACCTATCCATAATGTGTGAATCCAAATTCAAAATTGAGTCGTTCATTAATCTTTTATCTCCTATAGCTGTTTTATCCTGGTTTGTCCTTGTGCTATATCCAGAGTTTATCCTAGGAAAACTGGGCGTACAGTGGGAATAAAAACAGAAACGGAATGCCGGTACCACAGAGAAGTCTGTTGTGCAAATACAAAATGTCTTTAACATTAAGTACAGGATAAAAATAAAGTCAGTGCACTCACTCACTCACACACATTGTGGTTGCCGTCACACTTGGCAGTAATTATTTACTGCAAAAAATGAAGTAGAGTTTAATAAGAAGCACTTTATTAATGGCCCTTCAGGGCAGCAGAAACAGATGGAAAAGAACAGGGTGAGCTTGGCATCAATGAGCTGAAGAGGAGAGAGGGGAAAACACAACTAGGAACAACGTAGCTATCAGAAAGCCTCCTATCATATGTTCCATATCCTTAGTGAGCCTATGCAAAATACATAGAGATATACAGATCTACTATCACGTTTTGGGGACAAGGTGAGGGAAGCTCGATTAAGATGGTTTGGACATGTGCAGAGGAGAGACATGGGGTATATCGGTATGAGAATGCTGAGGATAGAGCCGTCAGGAGGGAGGAAAAGAGGAAGACCAAGGAGAAGGGGTTATGGATGTGGTGAGGGAAGACATGCAGGTAGTTGGTTTGAATAAAGCAGATGTAGAGGACAGGGGGGTATGGAGACGGATGATCCGCTGTGGCGACCCCTAATGGGAGAAGCCGAAAAAAGAAAAAGAAGAAGAAGCAGAGTAACTGCAGTGTGTAAAATGGTGAAGGTAGGATGGTTATTTTTTTCAATTTAATTTGCGATTTCATAATCAAAAACAATAATCATTTTTCTGTAGGTTCAGAAAACACACTGTTAGGGGTAAATAAGGAATATCCATAATGAAGAGTTGCTGTGCAGCAAATTGGAGACATTAAGATATAAATAGAGGAACAAATTGAGGACTGAACTGCAAACATTAAAGCGATAATAAGAAAAAGATGAAGACTTTAGGAACTGTAGTCACAAAGCAGCTTTAAAAAAATAAAGAGTCTGTATAAATTGATATGTGACCCATTTGGCGATGGTGGCGAAGAAAACTTCATAAGGAAGGAACTTGGAGAGGAACCAGAATGGGTTCCAGTCTGAGTGATGTTGGATATTTGTTTCATCATTTTTGAGGTTATCAACTGTTTATTGAGGAACACGAGTGCAAAATGGCATGGCAACTGTAGTCCTAATCCATTGTAGCAAAGTCTTCATTATATTTCAAATCCATTTCCAGGGTTCTTAAGTGGAACCATCAACTGTATTATATATACCTTATTATATAAACTGTATGGACAAATGTTTTGGGATATGAGGTTCTCCCCCTAATTGTTAGCATAAAGTTGGAGGTCACACAATTGTATTGGATGTCTTTATATGCGCTAGCATGAAATACTCCCCCATCAAAACTTGGAGGCCCAAACCTGTTCCGGCATGACAATGCCCATGTGAACAAATCCAACTCCATGAAGATATGGTCTAGATATGTTGAGGTAAAAGATCTTAAACAATCTGGCGAGTTGTGAGATCATGTGTTGTTTTTCTGAGAAGAAACTCGTAAACAGAGTCGCACGGGGTCAGAATAGCACCAGAGATCATCTGTTTCAAAACTAGTCTTGAAACTTTTTGATACCTCCTCGTAGAAATCTGACTTGAACCCCACTGGACACCTTTGGGATAAATCGGAATGCTGATTGCACCCCAAGTTAACAGAGTTCAGTTGTTGGTGTTGGAGTGTGTATTTTTTCTTTGCTTTTGGTGTTTCATTGCTCAATTTTAGCTCTTTAAATCGACTTGAAACAGAGAAACATCCGGCTCCGCCCTCCACTCGCAGACTGGCGCTCTACATACATGTGTATACTGTACTGTGGATTACAGTAGTGTAAAATGCGCTGTTTTGCTTAATTACATACTTACTTGCTTAATTACAACATGTAACTTGTTAAATTAACACATTCCAGTATCCACATCGCTGCTCCAGGCTTTCGAGTAGAAAAATCATAACGAGGTTGAAAGAGATCATCACTTAATATCAGCGAGTTCAAAACGCTCGATTTATTAAAAATGCACATTTCAATCTGCGTTTTTCTTTTTCAGGTTTTTCCGAGTAATTATTAGACCGATGTTAAAATGCAGATTTCTGCACAAATGATCTGAAGGTTGACAGCTCAGATTTTTTTCAATTATTGTTCCAGATTGGCAAAAACTCAAGTGGGCTATTTGGATTGTAAAAAAGGAAAAAAAATCCAAAGTGAATAGAGCTGGCTGCTGAAAATGTTTTGAATGTGAATATGGGATATAGTTAAAAAAAAAAAATAAAATAAAAAAATGCAGCTCTGTCTTTCCCTCTTGTGAATGGGTTTCTTCGGTTCATTAACCGCAACATGCATTTTTATCAATTTAAAACACCTGGAGGATGGACTGGCACGCTCCCTGGTGTGCCGTCACGGTGCCACGTCCCACCTGTGCTGCACAATAAAGTCCACCACATGACAGTTCCGAGGGGTTTTTATCTCCGACAATTATCCCCAGAAACTGAAGCTAGGCCAAGCGAAGGGTTGTAGAGGTTATTCGAGGGGACGGACCCGGGGTATGTTTGTGCTGAGAATGAGCACGCACTCCTAATGGACAAAGACGTAGCTATCTGCACTGTGGAAAATTGGAAAAAAGAAACATTTGCAAGCTTATGGCTTATCCCAGGGCTGAAGACCTGATAAGCAAAAAGCGCTGATAAGAACGTCACAGTGCTGCTTCTGCATGTTAGTGAGACTTTGTGGTAAAATTGTGAACACGGCAGCGACTCTATAAATCGAGGTCGTTATTATAAATCATAGGACTTCCTGTTATAGGGCCAACATCCTGTCACTACATTCGGTTGTATGCCTTTTTTTTAAACATCCCATTCCACAGCTAGTCCACAGTTTGCTTTTAAGCTCCACTCTTCTGGGAAGACATTGGAGGGTCCTCATGGAGATTTGTTTTCATTTCTCTACAAGGCTATTAGTAAAATCAGGTCCTGATGTAGGTGATGCAGGCAGGGTGGAGTGCGTGGAGAAGAGTGACAAGAGTGATTTGTGATAGAAGAGTATCTGTGAGAGTGAAAG
The DNA here is from genome assembly GCF_946808225.1 of Silurus aristotelis. Taxonomy (NCBI): domain Eukaryota; kingdom Metazoa; phylum Chordata; class Actinopteri; order Siluriformes; family Siluridae; genus Silurus; species Silurus aristotelis. The sequence continues at coordinate 12,866,706 of NC_139579.1, forward strand.
GGAAAGTTTATAGGACTGTGGTGAGACCTGAGATGTTGTAGGTTTAGAGACAGTGGCATTGAGTAAAAGACAGGAGGTGGAGCTGGAGGTAGCAGAGCTGAAGATGTTGAGATGTTCGCTGGGAGTGAAGACGATAGACAGGATTAGAAATGAGTTTATTAGAGGGACAGCCCATGTAGGACGTTTTGGTGACAAGGTGAGGGAGGTGAGATTGAGATGGTTTGGACATGTGCAGAGGAGGGACATGGGGTATATCAGTAGGAGAATGCCGACGATGGAGAAACCAGGAAGGAGGAAAAGAGGAAGGCCAAGGAGGAGGTTCATGTGGTAAGTGGTAAGGGAAGACATGCAGGTAATTGGTTTGAAAGAGGCAGATGTAGAGGACAGGGGGGTATGGAGATGGATGATCTGCTGTGGCGCCCCCTAATAGAAGCAGCCGAAAGAAGAAGAAGGTCCTGATGTGGGTGAGGTGTTTGCCGACTCTCGTTGCAGAACATCACAGTCCACATGTAGTTGCCTTTATAATAACCTGCACTCTTTTGGAAAGATGTTTCTCTGCAAGATTTGTGCAGATCGATGATCATAAAGGGGCAAAAAATCTCCAGAAACTTTTTTGGGAAATTTGTTTAATACTTACCTGGAATTGATTTATAAAAATTAACATGAATTTATGGGAATGAATTTGAATTTTTGGGGAAATTTACATATACTGTATCATATACTAACATAAATAAATATAAATATTCGGTTTGCTTATAAGCTGCCAACTAATGCATGTAAACTAAGACAGATTATTAAAAAATAAATTATACTTTGACTTAAATGTTATGTATAATTTTGTTCTACAATAGCCAACCCACACACAAGGAAGTTTTCAACATAAAAGTATAATATTTTATGTGATTTTCATGAATACTTCCCAAGATGGACATTTTTTGACCTACTTCTGTGTGCAGGATTCAAGAAATGATGTGTAACCCTGCAGTAAGTCTGCATGTGATTGATGAAATTGCATTAAATCCGAAAAATACAAAAATTTTCCTGCAAGATTTAAAATAAAATAAAATAAAAAAAATTCCTGTTGATTCCTGTTAAAGGTTTCCAGTTTTAAAAGTAGCACAGGATTGAGGTCAGGGCTCTAGAACAGTCTTTAAACTCTTTCTTTCCCACGTAAAGATCAGATTTGTCATGATGGAATAGTTTTGTGTCTTCTAGTTCACCAGAAAGGAAATTATCATGTTACTCTATCTTTAGACACCCTATACATTTGTGTGCCTTTAATTTGGAAAGCCTACCAATGAGTTAAAATATTGATAGCATTCTTATATTTGTACTTTACACAAGGTCAGATCACCTCACCTGGGTTATGGCACATATTCTCATTCTTTTTCTTTTACCCCAAGACCAATATATATTTTTTGTCTTACATTTGCTGAAAAGATCCAACATACAGCTACATAAATTAAATTGTAATCGTGTGAAATTAGTTTCCACTGTTGGTGCCAGTGTGAAGCAGATTATCTAAATAAAGCTCTCGGATATGGGAATTCTAACTCTCCTGTGTTAAAGTAAAAATACAGACATGTATGTGATCATGTTTCTCAGAAAGTCATGTTTCAGGCCATTAGACAATGTGTAACAAACGTGTGCGCTCGCTGAACTCTGGCTTTCCATCGAAATGACTAATTAGCCTTCCGCACATGTTCGCGTTACGTGTTTTTTTTTGCATCTTGGTGCGGTGTATAATAAATATATATAACCCATTACATGATTCGAAACCAAGGTGTGATTTGGACTGTTGGCATTCGAGCTAAAATTGTATCTGTTCATATGGAACAAGAGAAAATATTACCATTTCATTTCACTGGGGAATGTTATAGAGATGCTTGAGCACTTTTTATGGGCAGTGTAAACATTTCATTAGACATTCAGTTTTGCTTTTATAAGAACTCGGACTGCAACTAACGATTATTTTCATAGTCGATTAATCAGACAATTTTTATTTATTTATTATTTATAAATTTTATTTGTTCATTTATTTAAAATTGTATTTATAATTTTTTTATTATTATGATTTCTTTTCATTTTTTTATTATTATAATTTTTTGTGGGGTTTTTTGTTTGTTTGTTTTTGTTTTAACATTTTAATTTTAATGTTTTGCTGTATATAACTATATAAAACTCTAATTCAGGGTATGTATTAAAGTGAAGCAGTCTGTGTCGATCAACATTTGTATTGTTTTTAATCGTACTTGCTGATGCCAAAATAATCAATATAAAATATAATACAACATTGTTTCGGGTGCAATTAGTTTTCACATTCATCCCAAAGGTGCTAAATAGGGTTTCTAACTCTATAGCAGAAGATCTTCCAGTCCACCCCATTGAAAGCATATATAATATACAGTAGACTACGTTATGCTGGAACGGGTTTGGGTCTCCTTGTTCCACAAGGTTGACTGGGGTGCCAGGTTTGTGCATTGTTAATCTGGAATAGGTTTCATCATAAGGCATCCTAAAACTTTCTATAGAATTGTGCGCATCCAATTTAGTGGTAACAGTTTGGAGAAGAACCACATGTGGGTGGAGACGTCAGAAGTGCTAATACTTTTTGATGTACAGGTTGGAGCAGAACTGTATTATGAGTTTATGTAGTATGGAACATGTACATTGGCCAGTTAAAAAGACTGTGCTTTTTTAATTGTAGTGATTTTATATTCATTTTTGTTGTAGCTCTTTAACATGAGTTTTGCGAAAGAAAAATCAAATTATGCAAAAGCAAATCAGGCGGCTGCAAATTGGGCCACAGTTTTGCTCATGATTGAGCAGGAGCCGTAAGTGAATTCCAAGAATAATAAAAAAATAAATCAAAATTATGCATCTGCATAAAGTGCTTGTACAAACTGGGAAGGCTTTTCCTAAGAGTGATGCTGCAATTAAAAAAATATTAATATTATATAACTTATAAACTGAATGGTCTGAAAGGTCACAAATGTTAGTTATAGAACATTGAATGAATAGAATCATTATACATTATAGCTGTGTGTGTGTGTGTGTGTGTGTGTGTGTGTGTGTGTGTGTGTGTGTGTGTGTGTGTGTGTGTGTGTGTGTGTGTGTGTGTGGGTGTGTGTGTTTGTTTTTTGCCAGGGTTTTATATATATATATTTATATTTATATATACATTCATTCATTCTTATGTTTTTTGTCCCAAAAGCCACAAATATATAATACAAAATTCAAGTCTGCCAAAAGATTACTATTCCTGTTCAGTGCTGCATATGTACACGTGTGTGTGTATGTGTGTGTGTGTGTGTGTGTGTGTGTGTGTGTGTGTGTGTGTGTGTGTGTGTGTGTGTGTGTTTGCAAAAGCAAGTCTAATCCTGGCTTTTATTTTACTATGGGCAATAAAAAATTGATTTACTTGACAAGGTCCTCGTATGCCAGGGTTTTTCTTTATATATAAGTGGGGACCAAACGTCCCCACAGTGCTTTTTGTTTGTGTTTGTTTGTTTTTAGCTTTCTTTCTTTGTTTCTTTCTTTCTTTGTTTCTTTTTCATTATTTCATTCATTCATTCATTCATTCATATGTTTTTTGTCCCAAAAGCCACACATATATATTACAAATTTGAGTCTGCCAAAAGATTACTTTGCATGTGTGTGTGTGTGTGTGTGTGTGTGTGTGTGTGTGTGTGTGTGTGTGTGTGTGTAGGCCATTTTGAACATTCAAAGGTTTAGACACCCGATGTCTTCACCACGCATGTGCTTCTTCTGCAAATTGTTCCCACAATTTTTTTTTCCAGATGTTTACATTTTGTGTAGAATGTCTTTGGGTGTAGGAGTATAACATTTTCCTATGTATTATAGTCAGGTGTCTGCAAATCTTTGTCCATGTGGTTTATTTAGTCATTCATTCTTATTGACAATAATGAAAGTGAACAAAACAGCCCATGTAGCTTATGTAGTTGTGTATCAGCACACAGCAGTAATAAAGAGTTGACGGCGAATTTGTGGCTGGAGTTAATTAGCGATTTCGCATTCACAGACGCAGCAGCACGAGTCGACATGAAAGTTCCTTTAATTCGTATGAACAGGCTCTTAATGTTGTTGATCTAATTAGTGAAGCGCTGATGACAGAGTGACAATGGGGTCACATCAGGTCTGTGTTTGGAGTCAGGCGTCTGACAGATGCAAATTACCTCATTCTCCGTTACACACACACACACACACACACACACACACACACACACACACACACACACAATGCATGTGTTTCACTATCTATATGAGTACCTTTCACTGAGAATTATGAATGCAGTTCATGATGACTACATGCATATATTATTATTAAGGTTGTTCGTTTGATTGATTGATTGATTGATTGATTGATTGATTGATTGATTGATTGTCATGTAATGCAGTTTTTTTTAAAGTGTTTATGGGGCTTTTCCTTCTTCTTGACCTGACTTTTTTGTATCCTGGTAGGCTGCTAGGACACTAATGGGACATTTGGTCCTGATTAAGATATCAAACCATGAATGCAGATGTGCACACACACACACACACACACACACACACACACACACACACACACACACATACACACACACACACACACACACACACACACACACACACACACACACACACACACACACACACACACACACACACACACACACACACGTTTTGCTATCCATATGAGGAACTTTTTCTTGAGATAAACCATTTTATTGAGGTTCATTGATTGTAACAGTCTTTTGTGTATTTGTCATGTTTTACTATCCTTGTGGGAAGCCAATTGGGACAATTGGTAACCATTTATATATATCAAACCACACACAAATAAACCGTAAAACATCCACAGCATCACTTTCCTTTCCATTCCGAAAAAAAATAAAAAATAAAAATTGATAACAGAAATACAGTAAATAATTCCTAGCTTTATAATGCAAACCCCTGCAATTTTATTAAAGGTCTCTAGATGGTTCATCCGCACTGTACTCGGTCTTGCAAAGCCAAGCGGAGATACGCTACTTTGAATTTTGATGCACTTGCAGTCCGAATTCATTCATTAAAGCTGACAAACGAAAGCCGTTGCGCCAAGCGCTTTGCGTGACTCCTAGAAATGAAAAGGAGGAAGGAAGGAAACGATGAATGCCGCAATTACAAGGCGAGGTGTAGAATCTGCATCAAAGCATTTCATAATGGGTCGTAACGGCAACGATGTCCAACTCTCTTCGGGGAGAGATAGCGAGAGAGAGAGAGAGAGAGAGAGAGAGAGAGAGAGAGAGAGAGAGAGAGAGAGAGAGAGAGAGGCTGGCGTAATAAACCAAGGTCAAAACCGCTCACAGATCAGTACGGCCTTCTGAATGAATAAGAATTTCATTCGACGCCTTCAGTGTCGACGCCTGGTCTTTTGATTGACAGCTGCTTGATTATGCAAGGTCACCTGGCATACGTGTGGATTCTATAGAGATTTTGTTTCCTGCCTGCAGGAGCCAAAAAGAGACGAGGCCAAAGGGGACAAGCTGATAAATAAATAAATAAAAAAGGAGAAATACACTAAATACACTTGCAAACTGGGAAGAAGATGAACCCACAGTGGCTTAATAAAAATTGAAATCAAAAGATTGAAAAATTTCAGCGGTAGTATTGTCACAGCATAAGTATTAGGTTTTTCAACTGAGATATAAAAATGATTGTGAGATACAGGATATGGATCGGATTTTAGAATGTCAATCATTTTGATTAACTAATAAACACCAGTATACTTGCCTTTATTCTTTTTAAGTGGATGCTCTGGATGTTCGTTCCCGCCTCAAATTGACTATTTACGCATGTTTTTGTAATGGACAGCTTAAAAAATTCTCCTCCACACCACCAGAGGTCACCCTTCATCCTGGCTTCTTTGGATTATTTAACTCCAGGCCACCATTTCTTCCTGTTCTTTATACTATTTCCGGTTTTGTATTTATCCATTAGTCAGAATATTAAGTTCTGCACTTTTATAGGTTTCCTTTCTGGTACTCGGATTTCCTCCTGGTATACCGAAGACATGCATTTGGCCTTTCAAAATAGTTTCTTGAATGGGTGTGTGAGGGTCTATGCAAGTGGGCCCTTTGTATCCTGTCCAGTGTAACAACCCCATCAAATCATGCTACTGTCACTATTAAAATCATATCTTTTTAGCAAAGCCTACACATAACATACGTCTGACATCAAAACCTTGTGCTCCAGAACATCTGATCACATGCACATTATCAACTTGTGCTGTCAATATCATGAACAGCAGCTACGCTAATTCCTCTCCACTGCTTCTCTTTCTCTCGAGGCATCCTAATGTTTGGCCAGCTCCAGTCACGTCCCACCTCATGATGATTATGGACCTTTGAAGAAGTAGATGCCGAACTCGCAAACATCCCGAACCATCTAGAGACGTACCAGTGCCAATTGGATCACGCTACATGTGTGGTTTTGACATTGGACCTCCTGAAGAGTTTAAAGGCTCTGGCATGGAGAAGCTGATGCTGGATCTGTGATGATCCCAAATGTTAAGCTCATAAAACTAGGAGCTACTAACCATATAGACTGTATTAGACTGCAGAAAGAGCATCACTTATAATCTTATACTCATGTTAGTTCTCACTCTCCAGTGTTCTGTATTGTTGAAAGATTTATGATTAAACTCTTGATGTCACCCAAATGAGGATGGGTTCAACTTTTGAGTCTGGTTCCTCTCAAGGTTTCTTCCCCATTACATCTAAGGGAGTTTTTCCTTGCCACAGTCGCCACGGCTGCTCATCAGGGATAAATGCACAACATTCACCTTGACTGTTGATTTCTATAAAGCTGCTTTGAGACAATGTCTGTTGTGAAAAGCGCAATAGAAATAAACTTGACCTGACTTGGGTGGAAGCGCAGTGGTGAGCTCAGCTCAGTGAAGCTCAGCTCAGTGACTTAGGTGGAAGCTCAGTGGTTAAGGCTCTGAGGTCCTAATCAGAAGTTTGGGGGTTCAATCCCTGGTATCGCCAAGCTTCCATGCTTGGACCCCTGAACAAGCTCCTAACCCTCAGTGCTCCAGTGGCGCTGTATCATGGCCGATCCTGCGCTTTCCTAACATTGCTGGGATATGCGAAGAAAGTTTTTCACTGTGCTGTACAAGCACATGTGAGAAGCATATTTCCTTTCCCTTCTTTACATACCCTGTTGGGGCGAGTATCCCCTAATTCCCTTCACACTTCCTTGGTTGTCCCACAGGTTCCTTGGTAATGTCTCTGGGCTTTGTTGTGACCCTGAATAGGAAATGCAGTATCAAAAATGATGGTTGAATACTATGTCTGATTCTTTCTCTTCCCCCAAATTTGCCTACACTCTCCGTTATGCAGTGTTTATTTTTTGAATCACTCGCAACACACCCACAAACTGCACATGCCATGCATCATGCACATTTTTACCATTTATCTGGCATCTTACTAAATAAGGGTGCTTTTCTCTAAATCTTGGATCAGCTGAAAGGTGTAATGTTATAAATTAGTTGAAAGAATTCATCATGAAAGCTGTAGTCAGCTGCCTGCACAAGTCCTTGAGCAGTTCCAGAGGATTTTCAGCATTTTCTTTTTTTAAGGAAGTGTGTGAGCCATAATCCAATGCGTGGGCTTTTCCCAAATGCATGGATGCAATGGTTTGTTTTAATGTAGTACAATCTTAAGTTGTAACAGGATGTTCCTATTTATTAACATCTTTCAGTTGGGAGGTTTCTTCAATACAAGCCACAATCCGGTTTTGGGAGGTGGAAATTCAGTGGTAAAGGCTCTTGGTAACTGGCCAGGGGTTCACGCCTCGGTATTACCAAGCTGCCACTCTTGTAGCCCCTGAGCCGTAACATGGTTGACTCTGCACTCTGACACCAGATCCTAACATCGCTGGGAAAACTGAAGAACGATTTTCACGGTGTTGTAAAGTACATGGGACAAGTACGAGGTGGTATCGAAAATTTTCAAGACGGATGATGGAAACCGGTGCTATTCTGCCCACATCTTACCATGTCTGCGAATTGAAAGCACAAACGTGAAATTCTGCATAAAATGGCAAATCTGCCTCGGAGACTTTTGACATGATGAACGTTTAACATCAACGAGTCGGTCAAGGTGTTTTGAGTGGCGCTTTGTAGTATCTGAAATATGTAATATCTGAAAATATGTAGTACCTTTATTCGACTTTATTCTGTATTGCGGGAATGCAGGCCAGATCTTTTCCCTACAAGACGATGTTGAAAGACCATAGTGTTTATAGCAGAGTCTGGGCTAAATGTTTATGTTGAAGGGTGTACGTGCAGCTTCTGAAATCCCCCACGAGTCCACTGTACAATGAGACATGCTTGCGTGCCCATATGTGGTGATGTTCTTTATGCTAAACATTCTGGAGAAATGAGCTCACTTACATCTTGCATGTTTTGAGATGCGGACAATAGCAACTGTCCATATGTGGTGATATTCCTTATGCTAAACATACTGGAGAAATGAGCTCACTTACATCTTGCATGTTTTGAGATGCGGTGAATAGCAACGGCTCAGATATATATAGATGAGACAGGACGTTAGATCGAGAGGACGATTCGTTTGGCTCTGAACCCCTCCAAGCAAATCCTGGATGCTCGTATCAAGATGCTGTACCTTCTGTGAATAAACCTGGTTTGCAAGAAAGACGGTGTCTACAGAGATTTCTTCCAAGCAACAGCTACACTCCTGCACAACCCGAAATATACATCAGCTTCAAGAGCAGAAGAACATCACCAGAAGACTACGAGTGATTAGGAGCGCTTCGACGAGCTCAAACCCTGGAAACTGTTCTGCAACTCCTGCTTGATGATCATCAGAAAACAAGCCAATCAATCTCTCTTCCCACCCTTCCTGCACCCACCCTTCGGCTCCTGCGGACTTCTTCCTCTTCCTGAAGATGTAGATCCGGCGCAAATCGCAGAAGGTGTTTGACACACTTCAAAAAGAAGACCTCCATGACACATTCCAGAGGAACGCTGGCAGCGCTGTATTGCTGTGCGAGGGGACTATTCTAAAGGTTATGGTTTGTAAACGTAGATGAAGTACTTTCTTGTAAACAGAGTGAGTCTCGAAACTCTTTGATACCACCTCATATTAGCACCTTTCTTTACCATTTTTTTTTGCTAATCCAGACCTGAGCTATAGAGCATCAAGTCTTTCTCAGAGCAAGGGTCAATCCCTCGATCTTGACAATACAAGGATTTTATCAAATGGTCTTTTTGTCCACAATGAGCATATAAATAAATTGGATTGGTATTTAGAAGAAATTCTTATTATCCTCCAAAGCATCTTTTTTTTTGGAGAAATTAGATTTCTAACCTTGTTCCTTTTTCCGTTTTTCGACCAATCTAACTTTGTGCTCTTCCTACATCCCCTCAGTCTGTCCCTCTCGATCAGTTCCAATGAAATCCAATCAGTTTCATTTGACATTTAAATCGAGTCCCAGAGGGGGCCAATTTCATGAAAATAGAAGCACAGAAAGGGGAACGTGTGAGAGGATGAAAGTGAGAGGGAGACCTTGTGAGCTGTGTAGGAGGAGAAAGAAATGGGCAAATTGGTCAGACAATACTCTCTTTCTGCCCTCATTTTTTTTTCCAGCTTGCCCCTTTTCATTAAGACTCTAAAGTTGGGTGAACATTGGCAGCAAGTGAGCAATGTGGCATGCCTGCGGCCTGGGATGTATGACAAGCCACCTAATGAAAAGCCTCACTCACACTGGCCACCTGACACAGCAGCCTCACACGTAATTATGCCCTAAATAATAAATGGCCATGCACATTTTCATCACCTGCAAGTCTCGATCGCAGAGGGCTCGGCTAGTTTGTGGGACTCTGGGATTAGCAAAAAATAAATAAATGAGGGGCATATGGAGAAAAAGATATTGTTGCACTTTATTTTGGCTCAGGCTGAACTGTTAGTTCTGTTTAGCTGGACGCCTGCCAAAGAAATATACTACTGAAGCATTGAGGCTGCATTATGCTCTTTGGCGAAGTGTTCGACTGCGAATTTCATGGAAAGGAAATGCTCCTATAAAGCATGGTGTTTACATATTGTGTTCTTTTTATCAGTATATTCTAATAGCGTTCCACTTTACTCCACACCAGCACATTCGTTTAATTGATTGTGTACAATTAGCTGCTGTTTCCTACACTATCAAATGTCACGTTGATCAAAATGTATTATTCTGGTTCACCCCAAAAACATCTGGGCATCACTTCATTGAATATAAAATCCTGTTTATCCAACTGTCCTAATCCAAATTCACTTTTCCGAATTGACAAATTGTGCAGATGAATCTTGGTGAGACCTGCGATGCTGTATGTTTTAGTGACAGTGGCATTGAGTAAAAGACAGGAGGTGGAGCTGGAGGTAGCAGAGTTGAAGATGTTAAGGTTTTCGTTGGGAGTGACGACGATGGACAGGATTAGAAATGAGAAACAATGACAAAAGGACCTGTTATTCTAATGGCACAAATACTTTCGTTTGGTGAGATGAACAAAGGATTTTGAGAGGAGTACAGACTTTTGCTTTGTGTTCTGCTGTTTGTTTTGATAAAGGCACTTCCCGGTTTGTGAGTATTAAAGATGATTCATCAAATGCTCCAAAGCAACTAAACAAAAAAATGTGTGAAACTCGCACAAATTTTCAAACTTTCCCAAATGTGTTTACTGTCCTCACCTGATTTCACAGAGACTTTTCCTACTGCAGCTTTCCATCAGAATGCATCCTCGGGTTGAGTCAGTGGTTAGTATGAAGGAGCGGCGTTTCGCAGATCCCTCTGCCTCACCTTATTCACGGTCTGCCACCGCACTCATTCATCCGTTCACTCTCTCAGCAGCATACGCCGCATTCTCGCAATCTCAAGTCCCTTCCATACACAAACAAACAAAATTATTGACAGGTTTCCAGGTGGATCAGCTTCGGGAAACCTCTGTGCCTTACTCGGAAACTCTTATTTAAAGCAATTACATTATATACTGTTTTATAGGAGAATTGTTTACAGTTTTCTGTCATTTGATTCGCAGCATTTCTCGAATCATTCTTGGTATTTGCAAATTAGGAAGTGTGTTTACAAACAGCACATCTGTCAAAAGTAAGATTTTTTTTTTCTCTTGAGCATCTCATTGTTATTGGTAAAATGTTAGTCAAGTTGTCATTATAAAGGCGCACGGCTTCTTACAGTTTCTTCACAATATCTCCTGACGGTTTGGGTTACAAGGAAATTGCACAAGGCTGAATTTCTTCTGTGTGCCAGATTATGTTTTTATAAATATATATATATATATATATATATATATATATATATATATATATATATATATATACACAGTAGCATTGCGATGTTGGATCGATGTTACCAATAATTCCAATGCAAAGAATTTTGAATGATAATCCATTTTATATATTGTGCGCTATTTAAGTTTATACGCTGAATGTGTTGATTTCAATAAAGGATAGAACATTTATATTCATATACGTGACCCATGATGATGAACCCATTGTAACTTGAAAATTTCCTAGCCTACCCAGGAATCTTAAAGAAATAATGATCAGTATGGCATAGTTTCTGTATTTTGTTAATATTTAAATAAATTACAGGCAATAATTTAGCAAAACAGAGCAAGTTACATTACCGGAATGTACAAACTTTAAAGTATATGTATGTAGGCGATGTTGCTAAAAAATATTTTTTATTTTTGTATCGTTATTGAAATCGTAACATCGGAAAAATCCGAGCTGGCTATTTGCATATACACATGCATACATGTATACTGTACATATATATATATATATATATATATATATATATATATATATATATATATATATATATATATATATATATATATATATATATATATATATCCTCTCTTTTTTTTTCATTACCAAATGCTGTATGAGGTCCTCCTTTGTATATATTTTGCCATCCAACCAAAAAAACACAGCATTTCTATATAAATTCTTTCATTTAGCGATTCCAAAAATAAGCCCCATGAAGAAACCCTTATCCAGGGTCCTGGAATGTGAGTGTTTGACCAGACAATTCACCTTCAAGTGAGGACAATTATATTATAATGACAATTTAGAGTCCAAACTGTGTGTTGAAAATAATTTCACGGCTGGACATTGTATGGACGGCTTACTAATTGACCGCCCGGCTGGTCCTAGTTATGTGCTGTTGTTTTAAACCTGTATTAATTGCCTATAATGTCACCTAAATAAGTTGTTGATGGAATATGAACAAACAAGATTAAATGTGATTAGCCGAATAAGACTGCGGATGTGTAATTGTCCTTTCTCTCTCTCTCCTTTTTGTCTTTCCTTAGTCTGAGGTTTTTTGCTGAGGACTGGCTGAGTCACACTGTTCATAGCTGTGATTGGTGTAGCGGGCCATCGTAATTGCCAATTAACAGTGCTCGCAAAGCAATCAAGCTGGGCAGATGCGAAGGATGGAAATGAGTTTGTTTATTATCTAACGAGCTTAAATTTGGATCTGTTTTGGAGACGAAGAATTAGAATGCTGAGTACTTATTAGTGCTATCGACAGAACTTTCATTACACATCAATAGCCATTATAAACCGCTGAGAAAAAAAAAAGTTTGCATGACTATAAGGCACAATTGTTAGACAAAAGTATTAAGAAACCTGACCTTTTCGTTCATATGTGGTTCTTTTACAAACTCTTAGCACAAACTTCGAGACACGCAACTGTATAGGACGTCTTTGGATGCTGTAGAGTGAAACTTTCCCATTCTTCTACAAGGAGGCCCAGACCTATTCCAGTTTGACAACAGCCATGTGGGTAGGAATGGAAGATCTCCTGCTATAAAGCTCTGACCCCAAACCCGTTAGCTGCATATTGCTACTTAAAATAGCATGACTTCGTAGTAAAAGAGCCCGGGTGCTGAACTGGCCTGCCTGCAGTTTAGACTTTTTACTATTTGTAAACATTTGGTGCATTATGAAATGCAAAACACAACAAATGAAACCCAGAACTGTTAAGCAGCTGGAATCCTGGAATATCGGGCACATAAGGGACAAAATTATATTCCCCAAACCTCAGCAACTGGTCTTCTTGGTTCCCAGATGTATACTGACAGAAGACTTGATGCAACACAGTGGTAAACATGTCCCTGTCCCAAAATTTGTTAAATTGGGTTATAATTATTATAATCATTGTATTATAAAATTATATAATGTTGTAGTTCATCATCAGGGAAAAAAGCCTGAAGACTCTGGGTTAATTATTGGATGGTCAGATATTCCAAGCCCCACCAAGCTGCCAATGTAGGGCCCTTGAGGGCGCTGTGTCATGACTGACCCCAGCTTCCTTTTAATGTACATGTAACAAGTCAAAGCCTTTTTCTTTCATTATCTTACTTTCTCTCGTTTCAAATCATTCAATTCCTGACCCTTCTTCCATTTCAGATCTATTAAAAGAGAAAGCTTTCATAGCAGTTAATCAAGACTCTTTGTCTTGCTGTCCTTCTCCCGTCTACAATTCTAATCCTTGTTCCCCATGCTCTTCTCTTCTCTGTTGCAGGTTCACGGCTAAGACAGAGATACTCCACAATCGGTATCTCTGATGGTCACCTTAAACCTCCTGCACTGAAAGCTGGGACACTTGATGATGTACCTGCGGTTACCCTGGTTATAACCAGACTTCAGTCTAACAAAGATGATTGAAAGTAGGATGTTTAAACTGGCAAGAAATTGCACTATTGTCTGTTATATGTGAGCAAATACTGATAAACGGTATAAGATTGATCCTTGACACAACCCTTAAATCCAGGTTGTCGTGCCCTACTTCAAACGAGAACTGCATTTTCCATTTCCAGTTCTTGATGTGCTCCTGCCATGATGTTGATTCTAACTTCATTTGACTGTCGCGTAAGCCCAGAACGAATCCGACTGGACAAAGAGGGTAAACCTGGTTCAATAATCAGAGAAAATCTTCATCCGAATGAGCAGCTGTAGCTTTTAACATCTCGGAGGCAACGAATGAATGATAGCTGCAAAAAGTAAGAGCTGTGAAGCACATTGGTTCATCTCATTATTTTTGCAAAAAAATGTGAAATACAGAATAGTGTGGGGGGGGTTTTCACACTCAAGAGTAGGTGCGATGTATATTTCAGGGCAGCATGACACAGAATTTATTTTATGCACAGGAAAATGAGCACATTTTGTGTGTGTGTATATAATATCTCAGACAAAAAATACACAATACCATAAATGATCCATTTCATTAAAAAGTATTTACACTTTATAGTCAAAAGTTTGTTGACACCAAAGCATAAAATTCATAATGCTTCTTTTTTAAACAGCCCATTCCGCATTTAGTCCCGATTTGCACGTGCAATTCCGTCCACGCTTCCGGGAAGATGTTAGACTAGATTTATGGAGATTTGTGCTCATTCCGTAGGTGAGATGTGGAGGCCTGGGTTGCAGTTTATCCTAAAGGTGTTCAATAGGGTTAGAGTTCTATCAAGATCTTTACCTCCAACCCATGTACACCATATCTTCATCGAGCTGGACTTGTGCACAAGATCTTTGTCATGTTGGAACAGGTTTGGGTCTCCTAGTTCATCGAGTTTGAAAGAGGTGCACTCAATGTTTTAATTCATTCAGTCAGAGCTCTACAGCAGGCCAGTTCAGATCTTTTACTCACATGGGCAATCGTTTGTGGGCACCCAAGCACAAGATATGTGGTATAATAGCCTCCACTCTTCAGGGAGGATGTTCCACTAGATTTAGGAGTGTGCTTGTGGAGATTTGTGGAGATTCATTCAGCCAGTTAAGAAGGTCAGGTATGATGAAGGTGAGGAGGTCTGGGGTGAACTCCACATTCAAATTCATCCCAAAGTTGCTCAATAGGGTTTTTAGATTTATAGCAGGAGATCTTCCACTCATACCCATGTATAGCAGATCTTCATGAAGCTGATTTTGTGCACAGGTTCTTTGTATTGCTGGAACAGGTTTGGATCTCCAAGTTCAAGTGAAAACTCTAATACTATTCCATCCAAAAACTACAGTTGTGAGATTGTTGTTGAAGTTTCAATATACCTAATGAATATGAATCCTATGAAACATCTCAGCGCGATCCGAACATGTTCTCATGCACAAAATGCGTCGGTTTAATGTTCAAAGAGTAAGAAGAACCACATTTGGAACGGAGAAGCCAGGCTTCCTAATATTTTTGTCTTTTGTATTTAAGAAAGCCAAAACAAACCACATATGTTTTCAACACGTTTCTTCTTTTCTCAGAAGTATTTAAGGCGGTAAAGCTTCAAAGGAAAAGTTAAAAGCGTTCACTTATGCTTATCAATTTAAATTACATGTCAGTTCTTCTTCTTTAAAACCATTGTGGCACATAAAAAAAAAAAAAAAAAGAAAAAGCAGGTGATTTTGAGTAAAAAAAAAATTATACATTTTAATTTGTTTGCTTTCGGCCTGGAAGGCGATTCAGTGCTGCAGATGAGCTGTGAATAAACGTGTATGTGCATAAATATTAGTAATCGAAAGCGAAAAGTATTTACATAGAACACAAAAACTCAAATCATTGTGACTCAGATTCACATTGAGTCACATTTTCTTGCACTACGGCAACAATTCCTGTTTCACGAGACGATCTTTCTGTCTCTCTTCTCCGAGCGTTGAGATGAGTGTGTGGGGGGGCAGAAAGTAGTGAGCAAGCTGGAACATTGCGAGTGTATTCTTGTGAAAATAATATACATTATGTTACAGAAAGCATTAAGAACAAAACACTGTGTATCCTGTTAGGTTTTATAAGCGGTGCACATTCGCATTTACGCTAAAACTGCAAATGCAACGTGAAATCTATTAAATGGACAAAAATGGACTTCGTTACTGTACTTTTAAGTAAATTTTGGGTTAGGGTTAGGGTTAGGGTTAACCCTATAATTTTTTACGTTTTACTGAGTTTCCAAAATATTTGAGTAACTTTTCCTCTCTACTCTACATTTACTATTCAATAACCCTAACCCTAACGCTAACCCATTTTACTCCACTATATTTTGAGCATTTCCTCAAAAATTCTGTTGATGTCATCAACGCTTCCCGACTCACGTCTTCTGCTGCAAGTGAGCGACTTTTTTAGCACTGCTGGCCTCGTTTTCGATCCAAAAATATCTTGAATAAACACATTTAGAACATTGAGAGTTGCATCGAATCACACAGCAATAAATATTTGTTTTTCCTTCGTCTAAAATCATTTACATTCATTCGATTTGCATATTGAATATTACTAATTTTTCTACTCTAACAAGAAACTGTAATTTTATTGGTTAATTGAAGATCCCTTAATGAAAGATCACTTTAATACTTTAATGTCTTTTTTTTGTTTTTTAAAGTCTTGTTTGACCTTCATTTTATTCTGCAATGCTCCAGAGACTGTTGTGAAGATCTTAAAGTTGTTCCTGCATTGTTGAGGTGGAAAATTCGATTCGTATTTTAGGGCTTTTTCACTAACGTGTGTCCTGGTCTTGAGGACTATTTGAGCCTACGTGAACGTCATGAACAGCAGCTACGCTAATTCCTCTCCACTGCTTCTCTTTCTGTCCCCATCCCGAGGCATCCTGAGGTTGCTCCAGCCCCAGTCACGTCCCACCTTATGAAGATTGTGGACCTTTAAAGAAGTAGATGCCGCAAACATCCTGAACCATCTAGAGACGTACCAGCTCCAATTGGATCCCACTTTATGTGGAGTTTGGACATTCGAACCCCTTGAGTGTTTAAAGGCTCTGGCATGGAGAAGCTGGTTTTGGATCTGTGATGATCGCAAAAAAGTTGTAGAAACAACACCACTTATAATCACACACTCCAGTGCTCATGTTAGTTCTCACTCTCCAGTGTTCTGTATTGTTTAAAGACTATAATCACACCCAAATGAGGATGGGTTCCCCTTTTGAGTCTGGTTCCTCTCAAGGTTTCTTCCTTATAACATCTAAGGGAGTTTTTCCTTGCCACAGTCGCCACGGCTGCTCATCAGGGATAAATACACATCGTTCACCTTCACTCTTAGATTCTGTAAAGCTGCTTTGAGACAATGTCTGTTGTGTAAATAAACTTGACTTGACTATGTTTAATGAGAGTCAAATACTATATATTCTGTTCAAATCAGATATTCTAATACTCTGACTATTGGAACTGATTACTTTTCACTTGCAATGGATTAAGATATTTATACTTTTACTTCATTTTCAGGTCCTCGTCACACCTCTGGTGGACACCTGACTCTAATATTCAGTGTGCTTTCTGAAGATGTTTCTGGAATAAAGCGAAAATTTGTTTGCAGAAGAAGCGCATACGGCTGGAAAATTCCAGGCATGGGAATAATCAAGCAAATTGCGAACAAGCAAAGTGTGTGTACGCTGTGATTTTTCATCGAATCGATCGCTCTAATTGCAGTGTCTTGCTGAAACGATTGATCAACGAAGTAAAGTGCAACAATATACAGTAGGCACTAATGGATACACGGAATTAATTATCCTGGCGTTCACAAGTGCAGTAGTGTCTGAAGATTATTTTTTAAGTAAAGGTCGACTTTTAACTGTCGAGGAAACAGGGGGGGGGGAGGGGCATGTGACACGTGCAGGGAAAAAGGGGCTAGTTCTACTTTGAACTAGCGTTAGCATACATTAGTCAAGTCAAGAGTCAAGAAGCTTTTATTGTCATTTCAACCATATATAGCTGATGCAGTACACAGTAAAATGAAACAATGTTCCTCCTGAACCCAGGTGCTACATAAAACAACATAAAACAAACAGTACAGAACAGAAAAATACAGGGCCGAGAACTAAGATCCTCGCCACATAAAGTGCATGTGTGCAGCTGGTGCAAACAGTGCAAAAGACAACACAAGACAGTGCAAGACAACACAGGACAGTGCAGGACAATACACAAAATATAAAAATAAAAATGGAAATAGCTCCGCCAGTAAAACCTGTCGTAACAGAATAAGGTGCAGTGTAAACAGAAAAATGTAAACAGAATTTGTGCAATTCAGCAGTAGCAGCAATCAAAAATAAAGTGAACAGTGACCAAAGGACTTGGACAGAATATTGTGCAAAATAACAAGTCCAGGAATCAGCAACAGATGGCATGTAAACATTTTGCAATAGTGAAAAGTGTGATTGGTATTGAAACCTGGGTGAGCGAAGTGTATGATGGGTGTTGAGTCCGGTTTGTGCAGATCAGTCACACAGTTGTGTGTAAGTGTGTGTGTGTGTGTGTGTGTGTGTGTGTGTGTGTGTGTGTGTTTGTGTGAGAGAGAGAGTTCAGTTCAGTTCTTTGTTGAGGAGCCTGATGGCTTCCGGGAAAAAACTGTTGCACAGTCTGGATGTGGCGGCCCGAATGCTTCGGAACCGTTTCCCTGATGGTAGGAGTGTGAAAAGTGTGTGTGACGGGTGTGTGTGGTTATCCACAATGCTGTGTGCTTTGCAGATGCAGCATGTGGTGTAAATGTCCATGATAGAGGGGAAAGAGATTCCGATGATCTTCTCAGCTGTCCTCACTATCCTCTGTAGGGTCTTGCGATCCGAGACGGTGCAGTTCCCAAACCAGGCAGTGATGCAGCTGCTCAAGATGCTCTCGATGGTCCCTCTGTAAACCATGGTCAGGATAGGGAGAGGGAGATGAGCTTTTCTTAGCCTTCTCAGGAAGTAGAGACGCTGCTGGGCTTTCTTGGTGATGGAGCTGGTGTTAAGTGACCAGGTGAGCTTGTCCGCCAGATGAACACCAAGGAATTTGGTGCTCTTGACGATCTCCACTGAGGATCCAGCGATGATCAGTGGAGAATGGTCACTCTGTGTTCTCCTGAAGTCAACAACCATCTCTTTAGTTTTGTCGACGTTTAGAGACAGGTTGTTGGCTCCACACCAGGCTGTTAACCGTTGCACCTCCTCTCTGTATGCTGACTCGTCGTTCTTGCTGATTAGACCCACCACGGTCGTGTCATCGGCAAACTTGATGATATGATTCGAGCTGTGCATTGGTGCACAGTCGTGAGTCAGCAGAGTGAACAGCAGTGGACTGAGCACACAGCCCTGGGGGGCCCCAGTGCTCAGTGTGGTGGTGCTGGAGATGCTATTTCCAATCCGGACTGACTGAGGTCTTTCAGTCAGGAAGTCCAGGATCCAGTTGCATAGGGAGGTGTTCAGGCCCAGTAGGCTCAGCTTCTCGATCAGGTGCTGAGGAATGATTGTGTTGAATGCTGAACTGAAGTCTATGAACAGCATCCTTACATAAGAGTCCTTGTTATCCAGATGGGTGAGGGCCAGATAAAGGGTTGTGGAGATAGCATCGTCCGTGGAGCGGTTTGGACGATATGCGAACTGCATGGGGTCCAGTGCGGGTGGAAGCTGGGTCTTTATGTGCCTCATGAAGAGCCTCTCGAAGCACTTTATCATGATGGGTGTGAGTGCAACGGGACGATAGTCATTGAGGCAGGAGACAGAAGACTTTTTCGGCACAGGAATGATGGTCGTCATCTTGAGGCACGTAGGAACAGTGGCGCTGCTCAGGGAGATGTTGAAGATGTCAGTGAGGACATCTGCTAGCTGTTGTGCACATTCCCTGAGCACTCTGCCAGGAATGTTGTCTGGTCCAGCAGACTTCCGTGGGTTAACTCTGCATAGAGTTTTCCTCACTTTAGCTGTGGTTAGACAGAGCACCATGTCACTGGGAGGAGGGATGGTCTTCCTCGCCACCATGTTGTTCTGCACCTCGAACCGGGCGCAGAAGTCGTTCAGCGCATCTGGGAGGGAGGCGTCACGGTCACAAGCAGGTGATGTAGTCTTGTAATTCGTGATCGCCTGGATGCCCTGCCACATGCGCCGGGTGTCTCCGCTGTCCTGGAAGTGGCCGTGAATTCTCTTGGCGTGTGCGCGCTTCGCCTCTCTGATGGCACGGGACAGTTTGACCCTTGCTGTTTTCAAGGCCACCCTGTCCCCTGCTCTGAAGGCAGAGTATTTTGTTTTTAGCAGCGCACGCACCTTGGCGGTCATCTACGGCTTCTGGTTGGAGCGTGTAGTGATGGTCTTGGAGATAGTCACGTCATCAATGCACTTGCTGATGTAGCTGGTCACTTTTGACGTGTATTCCTCCAAGTTGATGAAATCGCCGTTGGTTGCAGCTTACCTGAACATGTCCCAGTCAGTGCATTCAAAACAGTCCTGGAGAGCAGACATGGATCCTGCTGGCCAGGTTTTCACTTGGGAATTTGGGAAGCACAGTCCTGAGATTTGCGTGATTAAAATCTCCGGCGACTATAAACAATCCGTCAGGATGTGAGTTTTGAAGTCCACTAATGGTCCCGTAGAGCACACTGAGCGCTTCCTTAGCATTAGCGCTAGGTGGTATGTACACTCCGAGCACAATAGCGGTGGTGAATTCCCATGGTAAATAAAAAGGTCTACATCTCACAACAATAAACTCCAGCAGCGATGAGCAGTAGGTAGAAACAAGTACAGAGTTCTTACACCATTCCGTGTTGATGTAAACACACAGACCGCCGCCGCGAGTCTTACCGCACAGAGCTGCATTCCTGTCGGCACGAAACGCGGCTAGCCCGTCCAGCTGGATGGCGGCATCCGGAACTTTGTCGCTCAGTCACGTCTCCGTAAACACAAAAACGCAGCAGTGTCTGTACTCACGCCGAGTAGCTTGTTGGAGTCTGATGTAGTCTAATTTATTGTCCAGGGAGCAGACATTTGCCAGCAGTAGTGATGGTAGAGCGGGCCGGCTAGGGTTAGCTTTTAGCCTAGCATTAGCACCCGCTCACTTTCCGCGCTTCTGTTTTCTCGCGCAGCGCTTCCGATTCCCCCTCCTACGCCCGTCCGCCGCAGGCGATGCTGAGGACTGGAGGCCTGGTTCACGGAGCACGCCGAGGTCGCGTAGCTTCTGCCGCAGGTCATCATTAATGGTGTTGTTTGGGTTGTTTCTGAGTTCTTTCAGGGTTTTTCGGTTGTACACAGGGACACCGGTTGCTCTGATGTCCATGTGTTGTGTAAGGCGGGCTACAAAGTGAGATTAGCACTATTTTGGGTCCGGAGCAGCTGCTGCAAGCTACTGCCGCGCCGCCATCTTGGAACCAAGAGATCATTAGCGTGATTCGCGCAGTAGATGCATGTGGAATAGAATAGAAGAGCCTTTTTTTGGTTACAGATTCATTATAGCACAGTGAAATTATTTTCTTCGCATAGGGCCCAGCTTGAACCTGGGGTCAGAGCGGAGGGTCCGCCATGATACAGCGCCCCCTAGAGCACAGAGGGTTAAGGGCCTTGTTCAATGCGAAACTCATGACCTTCCAATTAGTCACCCAACACCTTAACCACTGACCTCCCACTGCCCGTGTGTGTGTGTGTGTGTGTGTGTGTGTGTGTGTGTGTGTGTGTGTGTGTGTGTGTGTGTGTACAGTATATATACACGTCTTCACGTAGCAGCAGTGGTGATAGCATAGAGAAATCGATCTATATATAAAATATTGGTGACTTTCAAAATAATAAAAGTATAGCACATGTACTAATAATTATATATAAATGATTTTACTGATGCAAATGTGCCAACTTGTACCTGATGCACACTTTTTGGAAAAAAAATTTAATATATATACACCAATAATTTCTGATCAATATTTTATATGTAGATCCGATTTTTCCATGCTATCATTACCACCGCTGCTACGTGAACACGACGTATCACAGCACTACGGAGAGCGAAGCGTGTCTTGAGAGTCGTGTAAAATACAGATTAACATGGCAGAGGTAGAGCTGCATTTTCCTGCAGACAGAACTGGAAAAGAACATCTGGTTTTATTTCATCTTTTTTTTTCATTGAAACACATCGTGTTGAATCGGACCACACTAAAACATATATATGTATTATACATGTATACATGCTATATGGATCTTCTTCCAAAGTTTGTGGACACTTCAACATAAGATTTATGAACTTCCCATTCTACATTTAGTCCTAATTGGCTCTCATCATCATCATCATCATCATCATCATCATCATCATCATCATCATCCTCCACTCTTATGAGAAGATGTTAGATTTTGGTGCTTGTGGAAATTTGTGCTCATTCACACACAAAGTCGAAAGTAAAGTCAGGAACTGATGTAGGTGAGGGGATGTGGGTGAAGGTCAGGGTTCTAGAGCTCCATACATTTATCTGCACTCGTGTCCGTTCTTTTGTGTCTCGTCGTTACGTGATCAGTCTCGTGCAGTCGCCCAGAAACATGTATCGTGTTTTTATTTTTCATTTTTTGTGCTACAAAGTTAAATATATTCTTCCGAAACAAAAATGAAGAAAAGTTAAATATTGTATTATTTTCAATCTTAGATGATAAAATAAGAAAAATTTTACGTATTAGGAACCATTCAGGATGATAATGTAGCCTTAATCGCTTTAATGTCTTTCTGTGCCGAGTCTATTACCGTTTATTAGTTATTTAATAAGAGGTAATAAAAATAGGGCTGATATGACTTCATCCAAGCAAGCAGTGCTCGAGCTCGGTGCTTAATTCTTTCCAGATTTCCATCATGTTCATTTGTAGTAGGTTTCAATTTTAAAAGGTGCAAAAATAAAATAAAGTCCAGAAAATAATAGTTTTGTTTGATTGAATGTCACAAAATTAGAAGAAAAATGGGATGATAAAAAGGAGGGGGGAGGAAGAGGAAGACCACTAACAACATGAAAGACAAGAAGAAGAGGAAGATGGACAGTGATAATAAGAGGAAAAGCAAAAACAAAAAAAAGATGAAAGTAAAATGAAAAAGAACTAAAATCAGTTAAAAGGAAAAGCAAGTAAAAAGAAGAAATAGTAGAAAAGCAAGAAAAAAGATATATACAGCAGCAATGATAATAAAAAGAAGAGCAAGAGAACAAGAACAAGAAAAGAAAGAGCATGCAGAAAAGAAGAGAGAAGAAAGGGGAGAAAGAAAAATAAAAAGAACAGCAATAATAACCAAAAAAGGAACAAGAACAAAGAAAAGAAGATGAAAAAGAAGATCAGCAATGATAATGAAAAGAATAGCAGGATCAAAAAGATAAAAGAAAGACGAGGTACAAGAAAACCAAACAGAGAACAAGAAAAGAAAAGAGCATGAAGAAAAGAAGAGGAGGAGGAGGAGAAAAGGGAAGGAGGAAAAAGAGCGATTGATAAAAATAAGTGCAAGAACAAAAGAAACAAGAACAAAGGGGGGAAAAAGGAGAAAAGAAGAAAACCAGCAATGATGATTAAAAAGAAGAGCAAGAATTAAAAGTTGAAGCAAAGAGGAAGAACAAGAAATGAAAAGAGCATGAAGAAAAGAAGAGGAGGAGGAGAAAGGGGAAAAGGGAAAAAAAGAAGGAGAGCAATAATAACAAAAACAAAGAAAAAAAGGGAGAAAAGAAGAAGATCAACAATGATAATAAAAAGAAGAGCAAGAATGAAAAGTTGAAGCAAAGAGTAAGAACAAAAAAAAAAGACAGAAAACAAGAAAAGAAAATAGCATGAAGAAAAGAAGAGGAGGAGGAGGAGGAGAAAGGAGTAGCGGATGCAGAAGAAGGAGAGCGGTAATAACAAGAAGTGCAAGAACAAAAAAAAACAAGAACAAAGAAAAAAAGGGAGAAAAGAAGAAGATCAGCAATGATAAAAAAAAGAAGAGCAAGAATTAAAAGTTGAAGCGAAGAGGAAGAACAAGAAAAAAAAGGAGAACAAGTAAAGAAAAGAATCTTTTTTTACATTCACCTCCTGTTGATATCAGATGCTGGCAGATCTTTTAGACAAGGACACGACGGCCAGATTGAGTCGGGGTATTACATCTGCCCTCGTCTGGGTGGTTGTGGGTGGACGACATGGAAGTGCTCTGATAGGCCACTGACTGCGGAGGCAGAGGCCATGGGCCTTTTTAGTGAGGAGAATTGCTTTGAACATCTAAGCTTGGCAGAGGTTCACCTTTATTACCTCAGGGCAAGTGGAAGTTTAATGAGGACGACCACACGGAGGGTGGAGGGGAATCCAGTGCAGGTGGACGATTTCCTGAAAGAGAAAAGCGAAGAAAATTCTGCAGATTTTGTGAAGCCATTTTAAATCTTTAATGAATTCTTTTTTAGAAATGGCAAAAAAAAATGTAATCGAACATTTTCCAAAATGCATGGATTTTATTTTATTTTATATATTTTTTTTTTTTGAAGAGCAACAATAAAACGATGAAGGAAAGAGGAGGAACAAGAAAAAAAGAGCAGGAGGAGAAGGAGAAAAACAAAAGAAGGAGGAAAAGAGCAATCATAGCAACAATAAGAGCAGGAAGAAAAAAATTAATAAACAAACAAACAAACAAACAAACAAACAAATAAATAAATAAATAAATAAATAAATAAATAAATAAATAAATAAATAAGAAAAAAAAAGGGTATGAGGGAGAAAAAAGAAGGAAAAGAAGAAGAGAAAGAAAAGGAAAAAGATGATGAGGAGGAAATATGAATATAAATATGAATAGCAAAAAGAAAAGGAAGATAAAAATAAAAGACCAAGGAAACAGGTAAATAGTTTTAATCTGGGTGGGTGGCAACAGGGCAGGAGGTGCTTACTGGCGCCCCCTAGCTGGTTGCGCCATTGGTACCTCCTAGTTTGCCTATTCCTAGAAACAGAATCCAAGGCAGTGACGTATCATAAGTATCATTTTATATATATATATCAGCAAGAAGGAAAGGAGGAAGAACAAGAATAAACACTAATAGTAAGAAAAGAAAAGAGCATGAAGAAAAGAAGGGGGGCAGCAAAAATATAGAAAGAAATGCAAAAATAAAAGAAAGAAGAACAAGCAGAAAAAAGAGACCAAGAACAAGAAAAGAGCAGGATTAAAAGAAGAAAATGAGGAAAAAAAATAAACAGCAGTAATACCATGAAGAGCAAACAGAAAAGATAAAGACAAAGAAAGAAAAAGAGCATGAAGAAGGAAAAGAAGAGGAGGATAAAAAACAGCAATAATAACAAAAAGAAGCGCAAGAAGGAAAACAAGAACGAGATATATAAAAAAAGGCAAAGAAAAGAAGAGAAATAATATAAACACAAACTGGTGTATTTGTATTAATAATTACTGTTATTATTTATTATTAGCCGTGTCATAATTACAGCCCCTTTTCACTATTATCATTTAAACCTGAAACCGGAGAAAAATGAAGAAGAAGATGATGACGAAGATAAGCCTGGAATCATTGGGGTGATAAATCACAAACGAGTTCTTTAGTCATCCTGCTCTTTATGGTTTATCTTGAAAGAAAGTATGTGTTTTCTTTGAAAATCAAGACCAGCCCGAGACTCAAGGTGGAGGGAAATACAAAAACAACAATAAAAAAAAGACAATAATGACCTTAAATAACCCTGAAAATAAAAAAAGAGGTTTATAATGCATGGTTTTATATAAAATTTTTTATTTTAAAATACTATTATACCACTACTAATATATATAACATTATTATATTATTATAATATTATTATTATTATAATAATTATATTATTATTATTATACTGCATTTCGTTGCTATGTACCTGTACTATGCAATGACAATAAAGTTGTATCTATCTATCTATCTATCTATCTATCTATCTATCTATCTATCTATCTATCTATCTATCTATCTATCTATCTATCTATCTATCTATCTATCTATCTATCTATCTATCTATCTATCTATCTATCTATTTATTATACTATTAATTATAATTGATAAGGAGATATGGCAGTGTGGATTTATATATTTATATATACACGAGAATAAACACAGAAAATCTATGTGCCCTCCCATGTGAAGCTCAGAGAGAAATGGAATTGCACCAGGGTGGCAAACACTTAACAGCACACCACTTAAGTCCAACACAACAAAACAAATAAAAGAAACAGCGCGCGAGTGACGGCCACGAAAGACTCGCATCATCTTGCTGGGCAAAAAGCCTCAAATCCCAGGATACCATGTGACTGTGCAAGATGCCAGCCAGGAACATACAGAGAGTTTATGGGAGAAAGCAGGCGACATGCTGTGCGTTCACACGGAGGAAACTGGGGAGAAGGAGAATCATCTCAGTGAGGGTTTAAGTTTAGTGCACAGTAAACACGCAATATACTGACTTTCTAACCATGTGGTGTTCTGTTAGAGGAAAACAATAGTACAGGATTTTCTTTGGATTGTGCTGGTGTTTTGTATAGAACTTAGAATGGAAGGAAGAAAGAAAGGAAGGAAGGATCATATCCAATGTTGGAAAGAAGTAAGAATCTTATCCGATTTTGTTTGGAAGGAAGGAAGGAAGGAAGGAAGGAAGGAAGGAAGGAAGGAAGGAAGGAAGGAAGGAAGGAAGGAAGGAAGGAAGGATATAAGGAAGGAAAGATATAAGGAAGGAAGAAAAAAGGAACGCTATAAGGAAGGAGGGAAGAATTGAAGGAAGGAAGGAAGAATTGAAGGAAGGAAGGAAGGAAGGAAGGAAGGAAGGAAGGAAGGAAGGAAGGAAGGAAGGAAGGAAGGAAGGAAGGAAGGAAGGATCGAATGAGGAAGGAAGGATCGAAAAAAGGAAGGAAGGAAGGATCAAAGACTGGAAAGAAGGAAGGATCAAAGGAAGGAAGGAAGGAAGGAAGGAAGGAAGGAAGGAAGAAAGAACCGAAGGTAGGATCGAAGAAAGGAAGGAAGGAAGGAAGGAAGGAAGGAAGGAAGGAAGGAAGGAAGGAAGGAAGGAAGGAAGGAAGGAAGGAAGGAAGGAAGGATTAAATCCGAGGAAGAAAGGAAGGAATGAAGGATCTTATCCAATGTAGAAATGAAGGAAGAAAGAAAGGCTTTTATCCAAGAAAAGAGGGAAAAGGATTTGTTTAGCATATCCAAGCTTGAGGCAAAGCTCCAGCTCAGCCATTGTAGAGAAAAAAAGCTTTGCTTCACATTAGTAGTTCTGGGATTGGAATATATTTCCTTCCAGTCAGTCAGTCAGTCAGTCAGTCAGTCCAGAGTCTCAACACCAACGCAGCTGCTCGGTTTGTACAACGATGTAGACATTGATTTTCATATTTAAAAGTATGGCAGTTTGCAGACCCTCTTTTCCAGACAATTATCTTATTTACACAACTGAGTAGTTGCCTGTCTGCAAGATCGTGTGCTTGGTGGTGCTGAGATTTGAATTAATGGCCTTCTAATCAGAAGACCTAACATCTTAACCACTGAGATACCACTTTACCGACTGATAATGATGGTGCGACTATGTTGGAGAGGCACTACGCTTTTGTGACTTCACGTTTGTGGGCACCTGACCTGAAGACTGTTCCACTAAATTTTGAAGCTTGTGCGCTTGTCCTCATTGAGCCAGTCAGTAAACTCAGGTACTGATGTAGGCGAGGAGGCCTGAGGTGCATTGAGGGTTCCAATTCATCCCAAAGGTGTTCAATAGGGTTATCAGCTTTATAGCAGAAGATCTTCCACTACAAACTATATCTTCATGGCTTTGTGCACAGGTTAATTGTCATGTTGGAACAGGTAGTTCAAGTGAACATCTAATGTTCTAAACTTCATGCAAAGACTACAATTGTGCGCCCTCATGTTTGGGTAAAAACCACATACAGTATGGAGGATAAAGTTGGAGGTCCCAATACTTTTGCCTGTAAATGACTTTTCAGCCTGTTTAACAAATACTTCGGTGCGATCTGAATATTTCCCTCATGCATGAAATGCGTTCGTTAATTTCGGTTTAATGCTGAAAGAGTGAAAAAAAGAAGCCAGAAGATCTGAATCTGCAGTAGACTAATGGCCATCTTTATGGGGCTCTTTCAGAGAGATGAAAGGGTGCTGGAAAGGTACCCGTCCCTTTCTACTCTTCCTTCCTTTCATTTCCTCTCGCACACTCTTACAGCCTCAACAACACCCATTCACACACACACACACACACACACACACACACACACACACACACACACACACACACACAAGGACAATTCTTCTGTAAGTCAAGCATCTCTCTAATGTTTATATAAGATTCGAGAAGCTGATAGCCGACTCTGTGAGGATTTGTTTGGATACGAGTTTCATTTTCTCAGACATCTATGTAGCTTCGTCGTATCCCGAAAGATGCAAAAGAGACGCCGCTTGAAATCCCGTATTTATTGTTTAAATAAATTCCCCCGGCTAGACAAGATGCCACGGATAAGACGTTGCCATTTTCTCGCCATCCATCCATCTACCCGCAGGAGACGCACTCGTCCTCTTCTCTGATGCTCCTCAGCCCCTGTCCTCAACCGTTATCCGACCTACGTTTCTTTTTTTTTCTTTTTTTTATTAGATTTATCTCTCTCGAACTTCTCCTCGTAACGCATTTCTTTAAGGAACTACGGGACACAAAGTCGGCAGCACAAATCAATTCGGGTCATGAAGGAAGATTTAATCCAGCCGTCCTGAGGGATCTGGGCTGAGTGGAAAGAGAGTGCTGCTATTGTACAGCATCACCAGACGGACCCTGAGGCGTAGCAGCAACAGTCCACTGTATTTTCCAGATCTTGCAATAGATTTGGGGAATAAACTACCACACATTGTTTTTTTGTTCCTTGTGTAATATACAGTGGCATTTCAGGTATGAATGTCCAGGCTGAACCGTTTTTTAAATGTGAGTAACCCCTCTGAAAAGAACGAATGACTCAGACCAGAGGACTCAATGACTCAATTCTGTTTCCTGCACAATTTCCCTCTTTGAGACGATTCGTTCTTCCAAGTCGCATTAACGAATCGTTCACTATTCAGTCAACCCATGAAAAGCAGATCTGCATGTAGCTGGCTTTTGTTTACAGGAACAAAGGAAGGAAGGAAGGAAGGAAGGAAGGAAGGAAGGAAGGAAGGAAGGAAGGAAGGAAGGAAGGAAGGAAGGAAGGATCGAAGGAAAGAAGGAAGGAAGGAAGGAAGGATCGAAGGGATGGATGGAAGGAATGATGGAAAGAAGGAAGGAAGGATGGATGGAAGGAAGGAAGGATGGAAGGAAGGAAGGATCAAAGGAAGGAAGGAAGAAAGGAAGTATCGAAGGAAGAAAGGAAGATCAAAGGAAGGAAGGAAGGAAGGAAGGAAGGAAGGAAGGAAGGAAGGAAGGATCGAAGGAAGGAAGGAAGGAAGGAAGGAAGGAAGGACGGAGGGATCGAAGGAAGGAAGGAAGGATTAAATCTTAGGAAGTAAGGAAGGAAGGAATGAAGGATCTTATCCCATGTAGGAATGAAGGAAGAAAGGAAGGCTTTTATCCAAGAAAAGAATTGCTTGAGAATCGCTTGAGAACGAATCGCTCGAGAACGACTCATCACTATTCAGTCAACCCATGTAAAGCAGATCTTCATGTAGCTGGCTTTCGTTCACAGGAGCGTTGTCATGCCGGAGCAGGTTTGCGTCTCGTAGTTCAAGTGAACGCTGGAGCATCCAAAGACGTCCAATACAATTGGGTGCTTCCAAGTTTGTGGAAAAACAGTCCGTGAAAGAATTGCATACGATTCGAAAAGTCATGTCTCCCAATATTTTTGTCCATATATATACTACAAAATAGAATTAAGCCTCTTTTTTTTTTTGCTTTGTTTGAATTTCTACTAATGTGGATAAATGAATATATGCATATGAGATCCGGTTGCTGCAGGCAGGAGACGTGGCTGACTGGAAAATGAGGCTGGCGCCCAACTAATCTCTCATTCAATTCATTCCGCGAGATTTCTGGAGTGTAACATTTCGGGTGACAAATTATAATAATTGAGAACGGTGCAAATCGGTAACAATCGCACCAAGGCCCGAGTGTGTAAACAGTGCCTCTAATAAGCATTCCGCGCTATAATCAGCGTCGCGCCGAGGCACAGCTGCGTCTGCGGGTCACCTCGGATTAGTGTGTACTCAAAATACGCCATCGCGATACCCAACGGAGGAGCTTTATTCCTTCTCCTTGTACACATACGTTATAAACTTATTGTTACTAGCAGTGTAAAGTATTTGAGTAAATGTACTTTGTTACTGTACTGAAGTCACTTTTTGGCTACGTTTCTAGTTTCACTGAGTATCAAAGATATGAGCAACTTTTTCTCTCTACCCGATTTCATTTATGATTCAGTAGATGGCATTTTTACTCCATTATATTTTAATTAAAGTCTGAGCGGTTCATCAAATCACAATCAGCTCTGTAGTAGGTATGTGTATGTATCTCCATAACCGAGGTCTCACATCTTGAAGCATAGCCAACGATACGACATGAAGCAGATGCTATCTGATACGATTCACCCCTATAATAATGCAGATCCGATTTCACCGAGTTCACTTTATTTCTTTGCTTCCGACAGACAGCGAATCATCGATTTACTAAAATACCTTCTGACTTCCAACCAAAAAAAAAAATTTAAATTAAAGCAGATGTTCGTTTCCTGTTCCGTCTGCAAGAAGGCGTAGCTCTACCTCTGCCATGTTAATCTGTATCCTATGTGACTCTCTGGACACGCCTCGGCCTCCATTGTGTCGCGATACGAAATCGATCTACATATCAAATATCGGTCAAATTATTAGTCACTTTCGGAATGGTAAAATTTTGCGCATCTAATAGATATATATCATAAATAAATAAACTTTCTTTTCGGCTTCTCCCGTTAGGGGTCGCCACAGCGGATCCTCCGCACGTTTGATTTGGCACATGTTTTACGCTGGATGCCCTTCCTAACGCAACCCTCCCCAATTTATCCGGGCTTGGGACCGGCACTAAGAGTGGCTGGGGATGGTTCCCTGACCGGGAATCGAACCCGGGTCGCAGCGGTGGGAGCACTGCATCTTAACCACTAGACCACCAGGGGACCATATCATAAATAAATGATAAACCAAAAAAATACAAATAGTATAGCTAGCTAGCTAGCTAGCTAGCTAGCTAGCTAGACAGACAGACAGACAGACAGACAGACAGACAGACAGACAGACAGACAGACAGACAGACAGAAAAGTATTGGGACACCTGACCTTTTCTGCCATATATGGTTCTTCTCCAAACTCCTATCTCGAAACTGGAGGCACACGATTGTATAGATGTTCTGCGACACAGAACTGTGTCTATATTATAACACAATCCCTAAGGATTTAAATACATTTTCCCCTCGATTTTAACGATTAAAGCAAATAAACACTCTTTGTGTGCTTTTTTTTTATGCACTCGAACAAATGCGTAGTTAAATTCCCTTCCAGCAGTTATGATCTCTTCTGCCCGCCACCTTTTCCTCTACTCATCTTGGCAGTATCGAAAGACTAAATCTAATAACAGTCCAATCCCTGACAGCCCCATGCAGACACTCTCGGGTTTATAACGACTATAAATCCATAAACACTCACTTTTACTGCTGAAATATCATCGACTTCACACAAGCAGACACGGAGTAACCTTGGGAAACCTTAAATCGTTCGCCGCATCCCAGCATACCCGAGTTTCAGTTTGCCGGCTGTATGTTTAATGCATTGCAACAGACATTTGCAAAACTCTCTGTATTTTTATTTATTTTTTTTAGAGGGGAGTTGCAGACATTTTGTGTGCTGATGCAGGATCAGGCCAGAATCACATAAATATATTAATTACTTCTGTTCCAAGCATTCTGCAGGCCTGAGATTGATGTTTCCATCCAGAAATCTGTTAAAGGTTAGAGTCTATAGCTTGGACTTTCATAGGCTGGTAATCAGAGATACAGTAGAATCTATATTTTTCTATACTGCGAGGGTTCATGCTAGAAAAATGTCCAAAGATAAAAGTAGGAATTAGAGGCAGAGGGAAATGTTTTAAGGAATGCTGTATTCACGTACAAAATCTGGAATAGTCGCTTCAAGGGTTACATACAGAACATTACCAAATACATTCATAAACAAATGAGCAAAATTTGCTTTAAAAGTTTCCAAAGGACAACAGATGGACACCTGATCGTAAGATCCTTTCCTTTAATGAAAATCACGTTCCACATTTAGTCCCTATTTGGTCTTAATATTACCTCCACTCTCCGTTCACTAGATTTCAGTGTGCACTTGTAAAGTTTTCTGCCAGTTTGTAAAGTTATCTACTGATGGACTATGAGGTGTGGAGGCCTTCCAATTCATCCCAAAGGTGTTTCATGGTTTAGAGCTTTGTAGCAGGGAACTCAAGAATAATACACACATTATATAAGGCTATAAGGGCTGTCAATCAATTAAAATATTCAATCGCGATAAATCGCACGATTGACATGAGTGACATGAGTATTTATTTATTTATATTTGTAATAAAAACAGTCTTTTACCAGTTTACCTGATGGGAACTGGATGTCCAATTCAATTTTGTGAATACAACTGTGTGAGGAAGAGCCGAATATAGCTGAAAAAAAACAGGTGTCCATGTAACATGTTTCAGAATCTATTGGAATTATTACATGCAGAAGTTCTGTGGATTGAATGGTAGAAGAAACTGGCCAGATGTTCGAGAAGCCAGGAAGACGAAAAAACTTTCGAATCACTCTTAGCATCCGATGTAAGCAGAAAAGTATCTCAACAGGTACAAAGCAATAAAAATTGAGGAGGATATCCAACAACAGCATAAACTCACATCAAGTTCTTCTTCCACCAGCCAAGAACATGAATCTGAGACTATTATGTTCTCAGACTCACACAAACTGTACAGTTCAAGATCTTCTCTAGTGTGTGCAGGATTCTTCTCCATTGCACTGCTTCCACATGATTGGCTAATATGATACCTGTGTGAATTTGCAGGTGTATTGAAAGTGTATATCGGTCACAGAAACGTGAAGCTCAGATCCATAACTATACCACAGAAAGTAAGTTCATGGATAATGATTTACTCCAGAGCGCAATCATGTAGCACTACCGTGTAAACTTATCAACAGGGGTAATGATATAGATTTCCATTAGAACCGTGTTTTCAATCAACGCGCTCGACGTTATCAAGGAAAACAAGCTTTTCTTGTGTAAATATAAACGTATCAGCGTGTATCAGGTTCGCAACAGATACTTAAAAAAAAATCATTCCAATAAACATTATCGTCTCAAACACCTGCCGTGATGTGCGCCACTTTCAATTAAACCCCAGATCAATTTTTTCATCTGAAAAAAAAACGAGCGAATGAAGTTCGGATTGACTCGACCCAAACAACCCGAGCAGCTTCAGCGTGAAGAGATTTCTTTTATTGTTTCCTGCAGTCAAATAAAATAATCCGAAAGCTTCGGCTAAATCCCCGCTACAGAGACGTTGACACGCTAATGAACATAAGCAGGTGTTATATTACAGGCGCACACATGAAATGACTGACATGGTAATCTCTCTATTACACATTTCACTTATCAAATGCCCAGAGGCGGCTAATTTAATCCATATCGCTGTACTGATTCCGAGAAAAACAGGCCCGGAGAGACCGAGGAAATTATGGTGAATATGAATTTTTTTACTGATATGTCATGTGCATGAATTAGAACCATGTATACTGTATATGAAATACACATGCTTTTGTTTCTTTGCAACAAACAATTTTCGTTGAAAAATTCTCTTTTAGCATATGAAGATTAGCTTGACGCACTCTTCGCATCTTTGACCGTTTTTTTCTTCGAACTTTCTTTTGGCTTCTCCCATTAGGGGTCGCCACTGCGGATCATCCGTATTCATGATCCGCATGTTCGATTTGGCACGTTTTTACAATGGATGCTCTTCCTAACGCAACCCTCCCTATTTATCCAGGCTTGGGACCGGCACTAAGAGTGCACTGGCTTGTGCAACCCTAATGGCTGGGGTTGGTTTCCTTGACCGGGAATCGATCCCGGGCCTCAGCAGTGAGAGGGCCGCATCCTAACCACTAGACCACCAGGAAACCGATAATTTTTTTTTTTCAAACATTCAGCTGAAATGTTTTACCAAAGATGTTGACGATTTAATTACGATCCAGTTCATCCCAGAGGATTTTGGTGCAGTGACTGGGCAGATGTTAGATCCAGATAACTCTGTAAATAACGCTTATAGAGCTCGGACGTACACTTCAGCTCATCGTCTTGTCGTATAAGTGGTTTCCTATGTATGAAATGGTAGCCATGTTGGTTCAGTATTTCCTTAGCTTTCCGGAATAAGTCTGCAACATTCCCTGCTCCCTGCCCTGTTTGACTGTGGGGCATGAGGCAATCTGCTATCATCTTCTCCCAACACCATAAGATCTTCTTCTACTCATTTATTTTTCAATTCCAAACCTTATTCAGGAAGGAATTTCCTTTGGAACAGCATGCCATGGTGTCAGGTTACGGACCAGACTACATTTCCTTCAACGTATTGCATACTGTAACGTCTTGTCAAATTCACGGTCACTTGTGTATACAGAACCAGAGATTCACTGCACTCTTTTAATTCTTGTTTTTCATTGGTTGTCTTTGTTCATTCAAGTCAACTATTGTCTAGTATAAAGGTGCTCCAAGGTAAAGATGTTTTATACTTGTCACATGTACATTACAGTACAATCTCTTTCTTCTCATATTCCATCAATGCAAGGAACCTGGAGTCAGCCATAATGCAGCGCCCTTAGATCACAGAAGCTTAAGGGCCTTGCAATGGGGCCCCAAGATACTGGCGACTTGGCTACACCAGAGCTTGAACCCGCAATCTTCTGATCACCACCTCATAACCTTAACCTGAGCTTAACCACTTCCCTGAAAATATTCTATTCCATGAGTCAGAGTTGAAGATCTCCAGCTATAGAGTTATAAACCTTATTGAACACCTTTGGGATGAATGTGAATGCTGAATGCACCCTCCTGACCTCCACACCTCCTTACCCTACATCTGTGTGAAATCACAAATCCCCACAAGCGCACTCCAAACATCTAGTGTAACATTTTTTCAGAACATGTGGAGGTTCTTATAAGAGGAAATAGGGACTAAATGCGGTCGTTCTTTAGAATCAAGAACGTCATTTTTTTCAATCTCGTCTTCTGACTTTCTGGTCATGTTCATTGAATATGAAATGCTTCTAGAATATAATAGAAATGTGTATTCTTAAGGCTCCTGAAATGCAAAATAAGAAATACTTATACAGCCCTCGAACCCCATTCCTGAACATGTCCGTTTCATGGTTTGAAGTTCCAGCACTGCAATGGTTAACCTGCATATAGAGTGCATGTGAAGTGGTTTTTTTTGTTCTGTCCGTGCTTTTAAGTATAGCCTACACCGAGACTTCAAATGCACAGAAAAATAGAAACTGTTCGGAGAATCGTGCCATTTTC
Source organism: Silurus aristotelis (assembly GCF_946808225.1). Taxonomy (NCBI): domain Eukaryota; kingdom Metazoa; phylum Chordata; class Actinopteri; order Siluriformes; family Siluridae; genus Silurus; species Silurus aristotelis. The sequence continues at coordinate 12,902,019 of NC_139579.1, forward strand.
CATTTATTTCCAGGATATTGTTTGCACGAGAAAAGCTTTGCAGATCACCGAACCAACCTCGGAGACATTACCAGTAGAATACGCGATGCCGGATTAAATAGAAATGTCACGCTTTGTCTTTAAAGACGGTCTATCATTAGTTCCATTCCACTTTACAGAAGTAGTTGACCCCCACCTACCACCTCCCCCACTCCTCAGACCTTCCACAAAGGTGAAGAAAGTTCTGAAGTTCCATAGCAATTCTGAGTGCATAATTACGCCACGTGACAGCTCGGCCCTTACTCAGGTTTGAAGTTTTGAAGTCTATGCTTTAGCATTTCATCAACCGAGGGAAAATAACGACACAAAAAAACACACTGATGTTATCTCCAATCATGGGCTTCTGTGATTTTGATCAAGCGTTCCTATTCAGTACAGGCATTGCTGCTATTAATAATGGCGAGGAACGCGAAATAAGCGATGCCAAGTCATCTTCGTTCCTCTCCTCCCTTTCTCGTGATGGAATTCTTAAAACCACACAAGGAAGGAAACTAGGAAGGAAGCTACGCATGGGCTGGAGTGGAAGATCTCCTGCTATAGTGCTATAAACTGTGTTGTACACCTTTTGGATGAAATGAAACGCTGAGTGCACCCCAAGCATCCTCATCTCCTCACCTACATCAGTAATGAGATGTGCATCTCCATGAATGAACAGCCGACGATACGATACATTAAAGATACGTATGAAGCAGCTACCGATGCGAGAGATGGTTTGCTTTTATTTTTTGTAAATATAAAATAAAACCAGACGTTCGTTTCCTGTTCTGTTTCCAGGAAGTTACAGCTCTGCCTCTGCCAGGTTAATCTGTACACTATGTGATTTTCAGGACACGCCTAGCATTGTGATACGTCATATTCACGTAGCAGCAGTGGTGCTGAGAGAAAGCTCTCAAAAATGAGAATTCACTTGAACTAGGAGACCCAAACCTGTTCCATCTCAATTATGTGGAAGATCTCCTGCTGTAAACTGCATTGAAGTCCTTTGGGATGAATGTGAACGCTGACTTCACCCCAGGCCTCCTCACCTCACCTACATCAGTAGCTGACTTTCTTAACTGGTTTAAATCTGGTAGAACATCTTCTCTGAAGAGTGGAGGCTCCAAAAGAACACTCCAGAACCTAGTGGAACTTCTTTCCAAGATATTTAGATGTTCTGAGATGAATTATAGGCCTGACGCTATGCTAATCAGGGTCTACAGCTATGTATGTTTGTGGGGATAAAAAAGACGATTGTGGATTTGTACATGACAAAACAAGGGAATGACAGCAAACAATGATGGAGAACAAGGTAGAGGAACGCAGAGCGCTCCATCACAAACCGGAATCTCATACAGCGAGAATGAATGTCACAAAGCAAGAAACCAAATGAACACAATTCAACGCGTCTCCTTTCACTGGAGCCACAGCAGCACCATCATGTCTAGCAGAAGCGTCGCTATTAACATTTTACGGTTTTCTTGGGGATTTGAAATGAAGGTAAATTGTGCGTTTTTGTGTGAATACTACAGAAAAGTATAAACGGTTAGTGAAAAAAGCTTAATACCTCTTTTAAACTGTTCTGGCCGACGTTCTCACAAAAAGTGTAAATGTCCTTGTAAGCGCAACCAAATCGATTTCTTCTCCTCTGTCAGACGTTGTTAATTGAAACAACAGGTATGAAATCCACACAAATATATTTGAGTAGTTTCCAGCAGATGCGGGTTCCGAGTCTGACTAGCGACCTCTCTGGCCATCCAGTCAAAGGATCTGAAAATGCTGACATGATTGGACAACTTCCAGAGGGCCTCAGAGTCAGCAACCGGATTGGTTTAAGCGACAGCTTCAAGTAACATGAATTTGAATCTAACAAGGGCTTGTTCATTTCTGCTGCAATATGTGATGTAAAGGCTGAAATCTGACTGGATAGAAACCCAAATCTTCATTTAGTGGCGCAGTGGAGAAACCTCATCCAAAGGAAACGCTGTGAAATGAAGAGAATGGAGTATTGGGAATCATTTATTACATATTTATGAACAGAAATATAATAAAACATACTCAATGATTTTGAGAGTTTAATACGGCACAAAAGGCCTTGCTGGTTCTAAAGTCCAACCACTGTTTAATACAGTTCTTGAAGCTGGATTGTGTTTTCTGGGTGGGGAGTTTGAGGGTCATGTGTAAGTTGAAAGCGAGTAAACAGGAACAAATTTGTTGTTGATTTGCATTAGCATTAACCAGGTTTTACTGGTCCTGACTTGCTCCACTGGGACTGTGGCCAGGCTTGATCCAGCCCCAGGAACAGATGGTTCAAGAGTGTATTAATACATCATACATACAATCTTTATTTGCAAAAGCATATGCCAAACACAACCAGCTGTCCAGTTGAGAAGCAGTTGGGAATCGTTGGGTTTAATTAGTTTAATTAACGAGACTGACAATGGAAGAATTGATGACTGCCAATCGGAACGAGATGGAATCGGAGGCTGCCGAGGGGGTTTGGATTAGAACGATGAGGTGATGCTGAGAAAAAAAACAAGGCTACATAGTGGGACAGTTGGGTGGGGAATTTATTAAGACTCATTAACCAGATACCATAATTGGATTCCTGTTGATTCCTTGCAAACTGTACTTAGTCAATAAAGAATAAACACAAATAAATCTATATAGGGTTGTCTCCCATAACTACAAACAGCATCGTATAAACAGCATACGCTATAGATATTAAATATTAGATATTAGCAAGCCATTATATATTCTACCTGATCAAACCGACTGCAGAATCGGAACCTTCTAAGCGTCTCAACGACCAAATTGTGTAGCGTCCACAATAACAATAATTATGTCAAAGCATGAAAAATGAGTCAAAAACACAATCCAGTCATTGAACTGAACAATTTAGGGTTGTACATATTGCTCAGGGGACCGACCCGATCATTTCAACGCACCATTTTAACCCTGGTGTTCTGTATGTAAAAGCTGTTCGACAAAATTGCAAGCTGGGAGTCGAATTTTAGTTCCTATTCTAAACCAATTGAAAGAAAATACAAGGATTTTCCTTTTGTTGTTATGGGTTTAGCCAATGTACCTTTTAGCTTCTCAAATGTATAAAATTATATCCACAATCTTTGTTTATTTGTTGCCTGAAATCAGCTTAGCATCGATGGAGATTCAGTGATTCGCGTCGGTGGATCGGCATAAAAGTGCGATGCATCGAATAAAAAATGAATTTGCATCAGTGAAAAAGACAATATATTATCTTAAAATTCCCTGGAATCCGCAGCGGGACTGAGTATATATATATATATATATATATATATATATATATATATATATATATATATATATATATATATATATATATATATATATATACTCAACTTGATCATGAGTGGTTGCATGTCCAAAACAAGATTGGACTCACACTAGATTAGAAAATGTTTGCCAGAATGTATGAAGACAAATAAAACTAAATCATGTCCAGGGACATATTACAAGCCAGACTTTCTGTATACATCAATGTCAGGTGAACAGATGGCCTTAAATTATACACCAGGGTTTTTTACGCATCATGTTCAGGGTGTGAAAGACATTTTCAAGTGAATATACATTTCTTTCAGAAATCCAGCTAAAAAAATATATAATAATTATCCATAACTAGTAATGATTTACACCAATAAAAATATATTTGCATACAGTATTTGGAGATTCAGGATTTGGTGTGTTTGTGTGTGTATACGTGACAACTCCTCAATTTCACTTTATTAATCCCAGGTCAGCATTAGTGTATTATTACATTTGAATGCGATGTGGTGTGGGCCAGTCTGAAACAATAAAATCAGGATGACTGACAGGTTTTGGTAATAATGCGCTCTGGGCTGATAAATAATGCGCTCTGGGCTGAGTAGGCCGCTATGTTTCTCATGTTTGCCGTAACTAATTTCACTGGAAGCCTCGCCAGACTCGAGTAGAAATGCATTCAATTAATCAATTTACGGACTTAAAAAAGAACAGACAGGGGGAAAAAAGAGGACTCCGATGACACGGCGCATCATCTTCTGAACTGTCACGATACTTTCTGAAATCTAAGAGACCTGTGTATTGCCCATATCCCATTTGTCATTCATCTTTCTCTTGATTTGCCTCTTTATTTTATTCCACGTTCCATCGCTGCCAGCGCACCAGTGTAGACAAATTGTGTGAAAAAAATAAAGTGTGTTAGACATGAAATGACCGATTTGGCCGTCAAAGAGATCCTGCCGTACGATGTCACAGTTCCCCATGCTTTTTTTGGATAAAAAAAAGAACTAATCTTGAAAGCACCAGAACAGATTTGTTGGGAAATCTGTACAAATTAGAAAGGTGGAATAGAAACACACAAAAAAACCTTCTCCTTGAAGAGTTACTTTAAGTCCTAATGACAGACCAGGAATGTTGTTTTAGCGCCAGAACTTTCCCCTGATGAACAATTCACACGTTGTCTGTCGCTGCCCAGATTGGGGTTGCCTTTGTGCATTTTAACAGCTCGGTATGAAGCGAGAGAGCGAAAGTCTGGCCACCGAGAGGATTTGTGCATTCCTGGCTGACAACTGCCTTCTGGATACAATCAAGCCGAAGTAGTGGTGCAAATCAGAAATAAACAAGCTGGACTCAGAAAGCATTCAGGATCTAACTGGGCCAGACACTTTGGAGCTTAACAATCCTTGATACGGCATCCGGGTACACCGGTCGCACTGAATATATGACCAAAGAATACAATCAGGATGAGCAATTACACTTACAAGTGATAGCTTAAGGCTTAACAATGGTTTGACGGGGTTTAGACCTCGTTCGTGCCAGTCGGTGAGCGGATACTAGTGCGTATTTGTTGCCATTTTTTACGTACTAAGTGCCTGTAGTGTCGCAGTAAAGGTTATACAGTACATTCTCCCTGCCTCCCTAAGCGATCCAATATAAGGTCGCCCTCCGAGTAAGAGAAATGTGTTTGTGTGTTGATATATAAAGCGCCGAAAAAAAGGACTACACTGCGCTTTGACAAGGAAGACAAATCGCATGTAATGTAGCATTTAGACAATTACTCACTCCCGTCTTGTCTGCCTCTGATGTCTCTCTCTTCTCGGTGAATATGTGACTACTCACATACCCACAAGCGTCCATTTGTCACTTTGCCGAGTGTGCGTAGGGAAAGCAGAAAAAAAATGTATCATTGTCATGAGTACACTATGCAATGTCACTCTTCTCTTCATCCACTTCTCTTTCCTCTCTCATGCTTTCTCTCCACTTCATCCACATATATCTGTCACTATTTAATTAGCTGAATGGGCAATAAATCCGAGGAGGGATTATTGACTGGGCCAGCGGGGCAAGTGCCGATGGGCCTCAAACATCCCGGGGTGTTGGGGTGGGGGATGAAGGACTCAAAGTAATCCACTGCCAAAGACGTTTTTAACGTCTGGTTTGACTATAAATAACTTATCATATATATAAATGGAGAAATTTGTAATTTGTCTAATTTAAGAGAAATTCAATGCATTTGCAATCTAAATAAATTGTGTATTTCATAACAAGTCATTCATAAGAAGACGACCGATGGCACCTTCATTCAAAGCAGCTTTTCTAACGTATTCATGATTTGATTGTTAATCATAAATATTATAATATATCATGCGTCAGGCAGTCATTCATGGAGTGGTATTTAATTTTACGATCGTACTAAACAGCTACTTCAATTAAGTTACAATGTTTGGCAATCAAATTTTTTATTTTTTTTTGCCATCGTCTGATGCCTATTCGAAAGCCGACTTTCTTACCATATTTACCAACTTCTTCCATATGGATCAATTTTCTGTTCTGATCTCAAGTCGAATACCGAATGCACGGATGTCAGAAATAATCATGTTTCCGCACAGTTCATGCACACAAATGATCTCAATGTTTAACTTCTGGTTTATCGACTTCCGCTATATTTTTTGTTGCACCAAAATGCCCAGACTGTGTGTTTTCAGTCCCGAGCAGACTGTTTGAACAGATTCGCTGTGGTGTGAAATGGTTTGTCTGGTTGTTTTTGGCTGCATCTCAAATTGCATCTGATGGCACTAAATAGTCGGACAAAATATTGCCGTATATTTATATTGATTATTAATTACTAATACTGGATTATGTAATACCTATTATACAATTATATAATAATATAATATAATATAATATAATATAATATAATATAATATAATATAATATAATATAATATAATATAATATATATAAGTATTATATAATATGTATAATACCAATTATTAATACTGGATTATGTAAGACCTATTATACAATTATATAATAATATAATATAATATAATATAATATAATATATATAAGTATTATATAATATGTATAATACCAATTATTAATACTGGAACTGGTACTCTGGCCTTTTTTTTCATATGATTTTATGCAGAATTATGCAAGGGTTTTTTTAGTAAATTTTTTATTGCCTTTGCTAGCACGGGCAGTAATGTAGTGTTTTCCCTCTCAATAAATTACAAACATGCGTGTTGTGTGTCAGCTGTAATCACTGTGATCCAGTGGCCGGCTCTAATCGCAGACTCACTGACTTTTTGATATATTTTTGTCCTGAATATGTATTCAATTATTCTCAATCATCTATTCTCTTCATTTCATAGCGTTTCTCTCTCGGGAGTACAGAACAGCGCGGGTTCTTGGTAGCTTCAAATCCATGTTGCTTTAAATCAGATTGCGACTTGATTGGACGGTCAGAGCTCGCAACCCGCATCTGTAGCAAACTGCGCGAGCTCAAATATGTTTGTGTGGATTTTCATTGAAAATATTTCATTGATTTTCATTGAAACTGCAATGCACTGAAAAAAATGCGTAAAAATAGAGTCGATTTTTAAGGTTATTATCAATGCTTCTTTTAGAGATGGTGTATGTGGTTGGTGCAGCTGTGGCTCCAGTGAAAGGAGACTTGTTGAATTGTATTCATTGGGTTTCTTGCTTTGCCGTTGATTCTCGCTGTATGAGATTCCTGACTGTGATGCAGCTCTCTGTTATATTTCCCATAACATTGATGGTTTCTATAAAAACGTGGCGATATAATAATGGAATTAAGAGGTGGATTGATTCAGTAGGTCGCAGTAAGACGCAGATGGAAGACGATCATAAAATTGCCTAGGTTTTTTTATGCTAGAACTTCACACTAGCTTGGTGTGCATTCGAGTTTAACTTTCAGCATCAATAAGCATCTACTGATGGACCATTGATCCATTAACTGTTATATAAATGAGATAATTGTGGAAAAATCTTATTGTGATATGATTGAATAATCATAAATTTGTGGGAGGTAAGAAATTACGGATAATCTAAAAGGCGATGGGACACAGAACAGGAGAACACAGTAGGATAGTCAATGTAGTAACAAGGACACAAACAAGTGACAAAAACAATTTTTTTTAACATATAATAAACCAAAGCACAAGAACATGACGCTACATGCTGAGAGGGAATGTTCACGACTGGTGTTTGGACTGGTATGTATTCAACGTGTGTCTTTCTATGTTGAATACACAGATAAGTACTTCTACTTGACGGTTATTGAAGATTACCGTTTCATTCAAGCACCACATCTGTTCTTTCTGAAATGTACATACACTACAGTCACTCAACCTCCTGTGAAGACCAGTTCGTCGTAGCAGACGGTGCATTTATATGGGTAGTTTAAAGTGTGCTTCACATAAAAGCCTATAATCTCCTTAACGCAGATGAAATAGCTTCTTCTGTCACCCAGACTTGCTCCTACAATGATGGATGCCTTGATACAAGCTGAATAGCGTTTAGACCTTCATGGGCCGGGATTTTTTTTTTTCTAAGCGCTAAAGGAAAATATAGCCCATTCTTTGATAAACGCGTTGTTCAAAAGTATTTGGACTGGCTGTGGTGATGTTTAAAATGTCGAACAATACAAAACTTTATTATAATTATATCATTAAAAAAAATGCATTGGAAGTCATGACATCACATCATCGATAGACAATTTATTTATTTATTTTATTTTTTTTACTAATTATGTGGATTTACATGGTTATTTATATATATATTTATATATATATATATATATATATATATATATATATATATATATATATATATATATATATATATATACAATACAGTAGGGTTAGACAGGGTTTCTGCAGGTTTAACCGAGTCAAATTGAGAATTTTAAAGCCTTTTTTAAGACCAATAAGAATGAAATTTAAAATTTATATAATTCACACAAATACGTAGTTAGAGATCAGCCTTAATCGAGCCCTAAATAAAAAAAATTCAAGCCAAGTATTGCTAAACTTGCATTTCCCCATTTGTATAAAATCTGTAAAAATACAATCCATAAAAATACAATCAATAAAAATAAAATCCGTAAAAATACAATCCGTAAAAATAAAATCCGTAAAAATACATTCTCTAAAAATAACATCCATAAAAATACAATCTATAAAAATACAATCCATAAAAATGTAATCTGTAAAAATACATTCCGTAAAAATAAAATCCGTAAAAATACAACCGCCATGTTCTATACAATTGTGTGCCTCCGACTTTGTGTCAACAGTTTTGGGAAGAACCACACAAGGCTAGTCAGCTGTCCCAATACTTTCACCCATAGAATCTATAAGTAAAGGAAAATACATTTACAGTGTGAGCTAAATTCTACAGCATGAGGAACACAATTTTTTTATCCTTTATTGCATCCACGGTCTTCAATACAAGAGCTTGAAATATTGTTTTAATAAGTTGTGAAAGGATGCATCCTGAAGAACATAACTCGTCCCTTTACACGCCCTCAGCGTATATTGACTCTTTTAACCTTAGCTAAGTAGCTCCCTTGTTTTCCTCCGAAAAAAATAGACCCGTTGTGCCCCTGTGCTCAGCAATTTGCTCACACGGTAAAACGTGTCTCATGTACACAATGGTTATGAGACACGTTTGTATTGCTGTGCATTCGTGCAAAATTATTCCTGTAGCTTCCTTTGCTTTAGTATTGTATTTTTTTAATTAATAATAATTAAATAAAAAATTGTATTTTAATAAAAATAAAAAAATGTTAAAAAAAATTATATATATATGATACACACCCACTACACTAAATGGACAGAATTGGAGAAGAAAAACTGACATTGAATGTTTTTAATATCTTAAAATTTAATAAAAAAATATGAAAGTTCCAAGCTAGAAAGAACTTTACAGTTTCATGGTGCATGCACATGATTCCACATTTTATATATATATAATTTCAGATTTCCTTTTCTAGTTTTCATACTCTTTCAGACACAAAATGCCCCTTGGCCTGCTTGTAAAAATACGTCCTGTGTATTTCATCCAGATGAAGACTGAAGTAATTAGTGAGTGATAAAGAGCTTTGTGAAACCCTGTCTTGATGGATACTGGATAAAGCAGTTCACGTACCTGCCTCACTGCAACATAAGTGCTCCATCTTCTTTCTTTCTCGGCCTTAAGGGACCGAGGGAGATGTCTACATCACTCATACGCCTGCTGCGGCGGACGCAGGAGAACTTCGCACGTGTTTTGTCCGCTTGGAGATGAGCAGGCAGGAGGTGCATCGTTGAAAGGTTAGGATTTTTTTGAAGGCAGCTGGATCTTCAATCTGCCAATATAAGGACAAAAGTATGTGGACATCTGATAACTTTTTTATCATTTCACATTTTCCTAATTTGCTCTTAATGTTCTGGAGATAAAAATAAAAAGTGTCATTAATTGCTTTATTTTGGAAGTACTCAAATTTTACAACATCCAAGGACATTTTAAAGACGGCTGATAAAGCAGTCTGGGGCAAAAAAATGATAACGAGTGACGAATAAACAGACTACACAGGTTTAATCATGCACGTTAATGCACTTTTAAAGAGCGTTGTGCGTGTTCAGAGGGTTGGATGAAGGACAGAGTGTGTGTGTAAATATGTGTGTGCGCCTTATTTGTTATGTCCCGGTAATTTTAAGCGTTACGGCCACCTAACTTCTACAGTACCGTCGTATTCTAAAATTAGAAAGCATCAGCATTCATCCGTGCGGATAAGAACAGATTATGGGAACACCTGCCTTTTTTAGGCATATAAGGTTCCTCCGCAAATCCTTTCCTTCACCTGAACTAGGAGAACCAAACTTGTTTTGAGCATAACAATGCCTCTGTGCACAAAGCCAGCTCCATGAAGATACGCTTGAAATGGGTTGGAGGAGTGGAAGATTTTGAGTGGCCTGCTATAGAGCTGTAAACCCTACTGAACACCTCTAAGATGACGTTTTTAGTGTGTGTGTGTGTTTGTGTGTGGGAGAGAGAGAAAGAAAGAAAGAGAAACAGAAAAATCCTTAATTACAGTGCATGGGCTTTAAAGAAGCACAGAAGGTGGCTAAACCCAGGGGGCAGCAGAACACAACATATGAACCAGTGCAAATGAAAGTCATCAATCAGAGGAGGATTCACTTCGTTTAGCAGGTCACGTAGCTCAGAACCTACTCACACACACATACACACACACACACACACACACACACACACACACACACACACACACACACACACACACACACACACACACACACACCAAAAATGCTGCAGGTGAGCAGACCCCTCACACTACATGTTGTTTTCTGTAAAGCTGCTTTGAGACAATGTCTGTTGTGAAAAGCGCTATACAAATAAACTTGACTTGACTTGACTTGACACTATGCTAGACTGAGACCACAAAAACACCAATACAGGTCTTAATATCCTTGTAAAGACAGTAGGTGCCTTTACCTAAACTTAACCCCAGAGACCAAAAGGAAATATTTAAGCCCTATTTTTTTCTTCTTTTTTTAAATTGAGGCTTAAATAAAAAAAATATATAACATCATCATCCTACTCCTCCTCATCCCCCCCTGTGGACCAACAACATCTCCCTAAAGTCAAATCAGGTCGTCCTGCCTTTTTGAGGGACACATGGACACACTGAAAAGGTTTTGTGTCTCCGTCTTTTTGAAGCGCAATAAAATCAAACACTCCCTCAAATCAGATGCAACTGCGCAGTTTCTATTCTCCCTCACACTCACATTTGCAATTCTAAAACAAACACCTGCACAGTAAACTACACTAAACTACACTACACAACCACACTACACTACACTACACAACTACACTACACTGTACTACACTAAAGTACAATACACTAAACTACACTACACAACTACACTAAACTACACTACAGTAAACAACACTAAACTACACTACACAACCACACTACACTAAACTACACTACACTGTACTACACTAAACTAAACTAAACTACACTAAAGTATAATACACTACTCTAAACTACATACTAAACCAGACTACACTACACTAAACTACAATAAACTACACCACACTAAACTAAACTACACTACACGGTACTACACTAAACTACACTGCACTTTACTACATTACACTAAACTACACTACACTGTACTACACTAAACTACATTACACTATACTACACTAAACTACACTACACTGTACTACACTAAACTACACTACACTGTACTACACTAAACTACATTACATTATACTACACTAAACTACATTAAACTATACTATACTAAACTACACTACACTGTACTACACTAAACTACATTACACTATACTACACTAAACTACACTACACTGTACTACACTAAACTACACTACACTGTACTACACTAAACTACATTACACTATACTACACTAAACTACACAACACTGTACTACACTAAACTACACTACACTGTACTACACTAAACTACATTACATTATACTACACTAAACTACATTAAACTATACTATACTAAACTACACTACACTGTACTACACTAAACTACATTACACTGTACTACACTACACTGTACTACACTAAACTACATTACATTATACTACACTAAACTACATTAAACTATACTATACTAAACTACACTACACTGTACTACACTAAACTACATTACACTATACTACACTACACTGTACTACACTAAAGTCAAGTCAAGTTTATTTCTATTGCGCTTTTCACAACAGACATTGTCTCAAAGCAGCTTTACAGAAATCAACAGTCAAGGTGAATGGCGTGTATTTATCCCTGATGAGCAGCCGTGGCGACTGTGGCAAGGAAAAACTCCCTTAGATGTAATGAGGAAGAAACCTTGAGAGGAACCAGACTCAAAAGGGGAACTCATCCTCATTTGGGTGACATCAAGAGTTTGATCATAAATTTATAACTAAACTACACTGTATTACACTAAATTACACTACACTAAACTTCATTACACTATACTACACTAAACTACACTACACTTTACTACATTACACTAAACTACACTACACTGTACTACAATAAACTACACTACACTTTACTACATTACACTAAACTACACTAAACTACATTACACTTTACTACATTACACTAAACTACACTACACTGTACTACACTAAACTACACTAAACTACACTATACTACACTATTTGAGGAACGACTTAAATAGAAAACATAGTAAAGACATTTCTGAGTAAAAAAAGACGTTTTGCTTCTTTAGGAATAGAAGCTTTCCATTACCTCAGGAAAAAAGTTCCTCTTTCCTCAGGAAAAGACTTGTTCTTTTCATGTTTCCCTTTCCTTAGGGAAAAAACATTTTCTTTTGCTTAGGAACTAATTTTTTCTCTTTTTCTGAAAAAAAAGTTTCCTTTTCCTCAGGAAAAAACAAATTCCCATTCTTCTAAAAATAAGTTTCATTTTCCCCAGGAAAAAAAACAGTACCCTTTTTAATAAAAAAAAAAAAAAAAAAGGTTTCCTTGTTCTAAAAAAAAAAAAAAAAAAAAAAAAAAAAAAAAAACGGAAATCAGAGAAAAGGGGTTTCGGCAAAACCAAAAATTCCCATTGATCATTAAAATAAATAAATAAATAAATAAATAAATAAATAAATAAATAAATAAATAAATAAGTTAACCTGACAGACTGTATTGTTTATTTTTTGGGATATTTTTATATAATACAACTAATGTTGTATTAAACACAAAAAAATCCTATTATTTCACGCCCCGAATGTGAACGCAGAGTAACGTTTACGAAACTGTCCGTGCGAATTCAACTGTCGTTCCCTTTTTCTGCATACAGTAAACTCAACTGCCGTGCCCTCTATAGGGATTAGCGAATGATTAGTGAATGATTGAACCAGCCATGGAGTTATTTTTACTCTCCAGGAATGTTCCAATTAAGGAGCACAATTCCTCCTTGAGTAGACCGCCCACAGCTGGGCAGAGTAATTATGCCAGTGGTAATTAAATATTCATTTGAACAATCAGAACAGCGGGGAGAGGTGTCTTTGTCACTGGAAGCACCGTCTCTCATTTGCAGCTGCTCCGATGTCCTTTCGAAGCACCTTGAAAGTGTGTGTACGGCACTCAGTCATACTTCCTCTGGGTGTGTTTTTGTACAGAGGTGGGAGTTTGTAGACGTGTTTCCTCATTAGGAATCATTATCCTTTTCTCCAATTGTGTGTGTGTGTGTGTGTGGCTTTAAATTCTCACCAACAGAGTCGCACACATATTTCCAGGAAATAACATTTTCCCTCTTGACGATTCCACACCTGTCCCAAAAATCAATTTCCTACCCAGTGTGTTTGAGGAAATCAAAGTAGCCTAGTACCCTGGCAGGTGCTCAGCAGGCTAGGACTCAAATTCATTTCTTTTGTGAGTAAACCAGAAATGATCAAAGCAGACACGTGACAACGCAAACCGGGGTCAAGGCAAAAAATAAATAAATGCCAGGACTGCAGCGACATGCTGGAATATGAAGTGATGTTCCGCTTTCATCTCGTTTTTTTTTTCTATTTGCATAAAGTTTCGCCACAAATTATACAGCTGTGCTGTGCTACAGTACCCTCACCATCCCCCCTGAGATACACTTCCCTAAGAACTTCAACAAGGATGAAATCATGTGGTGGCTAAAAAAAATGGAAAGGTCAGGAACTTCACTTAAATGTTTACAGTATACATATGAAATAAGAAGATTGTGATCTCAATGACTTTGGTCATGACCACGTTATTGCCACATGGTCTGCTTTCGAGGCTTTGAGATCTGATCCTGTCTGCCGAGCTTGGACTTTCATGCACGACCTCTGTCTAGTTCACATTGAGATGTTTGACTTTTCCCAGACATGTGGTTCTTTCCCCAAACCGTTACCACCAAGTCCGAGCCAAACAGCTGTATTGGATGCCTCGGATGCAAACTTTCTATTCAAGCCACCCCATGAAGATATGCTTTACATGGCTTGGAGTGGAAGATCTTGAGTGAACTGCTATAAATCAAAATTACACAATCTGGTGGAACATCTTGCCAGAGGAGTGGAGGCTCCACAAGCATACTCCAAACCTTAATCCACCCCAAGGTAATGTTTCATAGTCTGAGATTCTTTTCTTCTTTCTGTGGTGGCAGAGCCACTGCTGATAGTAAACCATCAGCAGTGGCTCTCAGAAACTTCCACCTGCAGAACTGTTCCTAGTGGAGCTTCTGGGATGATGTTTCACTGGATTTTGAAGTGTTCTTGTGGAGCCTCTCTTCTGGGATGATGTTCCACTAGATTGTGGAGTGTGTTTGTGTGTGCAGGTACTGATGTAGGTGAGGAATTGAGGAGGCATCGGGTGGAGGGTGACAGTCTTTTTCCAGCAATGAGCTACCATCCTCCTTTCTCTCACCTCCTGTACGGTGTCCAGGGCAACCCCCAGGACTGAACTGGCCTTCCTGATCAACTTGTCCGGTCTCTTCCTGTCTGCAGTAGAGATGCTGCTGCACCAGCAGACCACACCATAGAAGATGGCTGAGGCCACCACTGTGTCAAAAAAGTTCTTCAAAAAAGGTGCTCCCGCACTCCAAAAAGACCTTAGTCTCCTCAGCAGAAAGATTCTGCTCTGTCCTTTCTTATAACTTGCATCTGTGCTGTCTGTCCAGAAGAACACCCAGGTATTTATGAGTCTCTCAATGTCCGTTCTCTGAATGTTCACTGGTGAAAATCCACCACCAATTCTTCGGTCTTCCCCATGTTTATCTGGAGGCAGCTCCGTTTGCATCACTCCACAAAGTTTTGGATCAGTTCTCTGTACTCACTGACATCATTATCCATGATCTGGCTGATGAGTCATCAGAGAACATCTGCAGGTGAAAGATTGCTGAGCTGTACATGTAGACGGTGAGGAGAAACGGAGCCAGGACCGTTCCCTGCAGGGCTCCAGTGTTTCAGACAGCCATGTCAGACTTCACGTACTGTGATCGGTTTGTGAGGTAATCCAGTATCCAGGTAGATAGATGATGGTCCACTCACATGTACACCAGCTTATCCCTCAGATGCACAGGTTGAATGGTTTTAAAATTTTCCAGCCTTTTCCAGGTGTGAAAAAGCCCTATTAAGGAGGAAGATGACAGCGTTTTCCACTCCAATGCCTGGCTGGTAAGCAAACTGAAGTGGATCCATCGATGGTCGGCTCCATTGAAGGTCAGAGATGAGCCTCTCTAATGTCTTCTTCAGATGTGAGGCTTCTGTAATGGGCAGTATGTAGTGGTTGGAGTGGGGGCTGTGGAGAATTGGTAGGGGGATAGTTTAGATGTGTTGCCCAGAGAGCAGTGCAGAGAGAGGTGGGGTTAGAGCAGCTTGCTGTGAAAGCAGAGAAAGGGGTTGCATCAGGGGTTACTGGGAAGTATAAGCCTACTTGGGGTTGGCATAAATTAAGTCCAGTGTTTTATTGTCTCTGGTGTGACGTGAAACATACTGGGTGAACGTGGGAAGAGTGAGGGATGGAGCGGAACGATTAAAATCTCCAGAGATAACGAGAAGAGCATTTAGACTCCGTGATACAGGTCTGTTTACAACAGAATGCAGAACAACGCATGCCGATTCACTGTCAGCAGAAGGGGGAATATACATAGCTATCGCAATAACATTGCTAGAATTCCCTGGGCAGAGAGTACGGCCTCATGCTAGCTGCTAACAGCTTAATGTCCTTACAGCAGATTATCTTTTTAATAGTGATGTGACCAGGTTTACACAATCTGTTATTCACAAAAACCGCCAGCCCTCCTCCCTTTCTCTTACCGCTCTTCATCATTCTGTCCGCCCACAATAATTGAAATCCGTCCAGAGCCACGGTCGTATCCGGTGTTAGCTTGGTTAGCCATGACTCCGTAAACGGCATGATGCTACACTCCTAGAATTCCCTCTGATGCCGTCTATCTTGTTGGGTAGGGATCTCACATTCCCCATGACGATAGACGGGAGTGTTGGTTTGTAACTTTTGCTTTTGGCACAACACAAAGCACCAGCTCAGTTCCCTTGTCTTCTCTTTCTTAGTTCACTGGGAATATCCTGGAGTAGTTCTTTCCTGGAGTAGCACCACCGTGTTACGGAATGTTAACAGCTGATAACTGGTGCGTCCTGAACAGAATTAAAAAGAAATGTGTAAAAAGGGGTTTACACCCAATCAGGAGATGTTGCAACAGGCTGCCACTAGGGCGGCACCATCTGAGATTATCAGCACAATGAATGATAAAATGATCAGGATCTGGAGGGGTTTTTTTGTTTTTGTTTTTTTTGATAAAGTCTTTAGTATTTGTTCTTTTTCAATGTGAAAAGTCATAAAACCAGATAAATGGCGGAAGCTTTAGAAATAAAATGGAAATTTAACACCCATTAGCCTTAGCCTCGTTAGTCACTTTCAGGCAAATTCTCTCGAGCGTCAGCTTTCAAGCTGTATTATAATATACATATTTGTTCTGTTTATCCCGACACGCACATGAAACCTTCTACAAAGTCTCGGAAAAACAATCAGGCTGAAAAATTAAATATGTATTGTACTTAGCTAGATAAATAATTCACCAAGTTGCGGCTTGAACAGAGCGCCTCAATGCTAATGACTGGAAATTACAAGCATTTCAAACACACGTAGGAGGATTTTCTTCTTCCTTTTTTGTCCTCTCCGAATAAACAAATAGAAGTCTAATTAACAACTTATAGAGCAGGAAAAGAGCTGCCAATCAGGCAGTTAGTGAACAATGACTCGACAAGCCCTTTTACTCTCAGCTTTGCTCGCCCATCAAAAGGCAGTTGCCATTTAGATGTAATTATCAATATACAAGGAGACTCTTAATGGCTCGACCTCCTTTTTAATTGTAGAATGGAACAGGAGTAATTAAAGATGCAGAACTTTTACTCCAAACGACCCTAATGCAATACATTAAACACAAGGGTATTTATAAGGACCTGCTATTTAGTTTGTCAAAAGTTTGACGAAGTTGAGTGAAGTAGAATTTTGTGTGTTTGGGTTGAGGAAGAGTCATCAATGTTCACGAATTCTGGTTTCCAGTTTTAAATCTGAAATTTTATAAAGAACTCAATTGAACCTGTTTCTAGACACTTTCAAACTTTCAGATAGGTTTGTTGCCAGATCTATCCAGATTCCCCACTTCTGGATGAAAATCTCATCAACCAGGGAACCCACTCAGCTAAAAATGGCTCCATATGAGAATACTGAGGATGGGTCCAATGAAGAACTGTCTCTAGACTATCATTAACATCAACAATGGCTTTGGAATACAATCATCTTTAACAGATTCACGCTCAAATCTTCGTCAGCTGATGAACCTCAACAAATGAATGACTATGAGGTGATGAGGATGAGACCGGGTTCCCTTTTCAGGCTGGTTCCTATCGAGGTTCCTTTCTCATGATCTCTAAAGAAGTTTTTCCTTCTCCACTATCAGGGTATGAGCTCATCAGGAATAACGTACATTTGTAAACACACTACACCAAGGGTCACCAAACTGTTTGAAACTGAGAGGTACTTCTTGGGTACCGATTATTGTGAAGTGCTACAAGTTTGATACACACAGTTTTCAGTTTAATCTGAAATAACAAATTTGCTCAATTTACCTTTTATTATATGTTATTATTAGTAGTTAATGATATTCATCTATGTGAAGACACTGATCATGTTCTCATAATAATTATCAACAATGATTTAACAAAGTAGGAAACAGCTATTTTTAGAAAAGGCCCACGGGCTACTCATGTGGTCCTTGCTGGCATCATGTTGTGACCCCTGCACTATACAAGTACAATTTTATTACATATATACAACTAAGATGTCATTTACGTCACTGCTTCCTGGATAAACTGGCAAAAAATGTGCTGTCAATTTGTGCTATATACATAAATACACTGTATTAACAAAAGTATTGGGACACCATATAATATAATAGGGTCCCTGGTGGTCTAGTGGTTAGGATGCGGCGCTCTCAGCGTTGCGGCCTGGGTTCAATCCCTGGTCAGGGAACCAACCCCAGCAACTCTTAGTGCTGGTCCCAAGGCCGGATAAATGGGGAGGGTTGCGTTAGGAAGGGCATCCAGCGTGCCAAATCAAACATACGGAGGACCCGCTGTGGCGACCCCTAATAGGAGAAGCCGAAAGAAAGTTTTATTAGGACATCATATAATAATAATACAGATAATAAAGATGTGTATAAAAGTGTTTTACATTTAATATAAAATTTTCTGAAGATCGATTCTGCTTGACTGTTCCACTTATTTCAGCAGACTAGTACAAATGTTTTTCCATCTTGCATTCATTTAAATTTCAATATCAGATCAAAGAGTTTTGCAACGTACAACAAATCGTATTTCTGGTGCTGAATGAGCAGCCACAGTGACACTGCGCTAACTCTAGTTTCTTTTCCATACCTCTGGTATTGTTTTGCATGTTTAATGTTTAAAAAGACTAAACAAACTCGCAGTCTGCCGCTTAATACGTTCATAAGGGAACTCAGATTTTAACTACACATTTGCACCAAAGCGAAACGGTACGAATGTGTGTACCGTTAAACCGCTAGTATTTATATTTGAACACGTTACCTGATTATTCTGAATGCTTAAAAAGGCTAAAACTATCCACTCGAGTACGTTTTATGAAATATTTCAAGTCGACTGGTCACAGAAGGACGCTCCTCATAGCTGTATGTGTAAAGGATCTAACGAACCGTTCAAACCCCTGCGGTTTTAAATTAACAGGCGATATGAAACATATGCGCAGATCAACAGCATTTCCAAAAGGAGGTCAGACTTTGTTCCTTTGACTTGCAAGGGAAAATATTTCTCTTTTGCTTCTTCTGTAGGTGACTGAAAGAGCTGATGGGGCAGGTCTGACACATTTTGATTCAATCAGAATGCCTTTCTACAGTGGAGGGAGTTAACCGCTGGCTAAATTGTGAGTGTCAGAGAGAGATAACATTGCTCGGAGTGTAGGGCCTTTCAGCGGGGAGGGAAAAAAGCATACCAAGTTCTGTACGCATAAAAAAAATAAAAAAGCAAGCAGCATAGACTGTGATGTCTTTAGAGAAAAGGCGAGCATGATATGGCTTTTAAGCTCACATCACACGTTTGGAGAGGGACAAGATAGGCAAAAGAAAGCATGATAGAAAGGACGCCGCTCAATAGCCCAAGCCGAATTCAAGCCAGATTCAAAGAATAGGACGTACAAGATACAAGAAAAGACATTATTTTATAAGTAATACGTTCACATTTACATTTCAATGGCATTTCCAATAGGTGAGAAATTGTGGCGTGGGATTCACTTTTATTTGGTGCTGTATTTATATTATGGTTTCCCTGAGTGCTTGCTTCTGATTGGCTGGAGGACGTGAGTTCAAACCGCCGACCACAGGCGTTTTTATTGATGTTCTGCGATGTTTTTTTTTTTTTCAAAATTAGTATCACATACACTTCCCGTGGGCTCACCACCTGCAGGAGGGACCGTAAAGGACGGTGCTGTGAGGATTGGGCAGCAGTCGAAGGCGGGGGCCTGCTTAGACTGCTGCCCCCGCGACCCGAATTACGGATAAGCGGGAGAAAATGGATGGATGGATGGAGTATCACATACAGTTGAATGAGCTAAATGGAGAATTTCGCCATGTAAATACGGTGCTTTGATCAGTGGTTTGAGACACAAGATGAAATTGAGGAACCGGAGAAGAAAATGAGAAATATAAAGCAAACAATGGCACCAGGATTTAACACTGACCACGTCATTAGCACAGAGATGCTTAATTCACCCCAGAGGGGTTACCAATTTGAAGGTTGGGGGTTCAATCCCCAGTATCGCCAAAGCAGCCGTTCTTGGGACTTGAACTCCAGGGGCGCTGTATCATGGCTGACCCTGTGCTCTGACCCAAGTTTCCAGTATGCGAAGAAATTTATATGATGTAATGTTTATGCGACAAGTAAAAGCATCTTCATAGATATTTGCAGATAGTTACAGTAATCCAATGCATTCTAGATATCGTTCTGTTTAAAGGAGCGAGGCTACGTCTATATACTAATCCAAATGAACTAGAAAATGGTGTTTTCATCTAAAAACACTCTTTTCAATCTTTTCTCAAAAGTCTCTAAACATCTACACACTAAACCACACTAAACATATAAAAACAAGTTCAGGTGGGCAAGTCTGGCTTGACACCAGTCTGGGCAATTTATATGTGCAAACTTGTTTTTTTGTTTTTTTTAGATGCTGATTTTTGAAAGATCTGTGCCATTTGTGACTCAAACAGAGGCCTTCAGTGATCTTTTGGGGCTTCAGCTCAGACAAAAAAAAGTTCTCCAGGTTCCTCCACTTCGCAAAAACATGCATCTCTGTTTTAATTAGCTCCTTGGTGTGAATGAGTGTCAACATCCAGAAGAACATTAGCCACCAAGGTCCTTAGGAGGTGACAGTAAATGTATACCCTAGATGGAAGTCCATCACACACATACAGACTTAATTAAAAATGTAGCTTCTCTTTCTAAAAATTTTCACTCCCAAGAAGTAAGAAATGAGGGCGTACTATTTAGTCCTATGCTGTAGGTGTTGTAGGTTTTTTATTTTCTTAGCATCTGGGGATTCTTCAGGATATATTGATGCTACAGGTTATCAGGGACACTTTCGCTAGTCCCACACACGTTATGACGATTGGTCTCATGTTGCACTAAAAAGAGCTTTCACCAAAACAGGCAAACCAATGAATCAGGATGAAGCTAGATGTATGGAGAATGCTAGCCGTCCTGTGATCTCAATGTGTTGACATTATTGCAGTAATCATTCTGAATCTGACAACCTGCTACTGTAGGTTGTGGTATAAAAAATCGCCAACAGATGGCAGCACAAGGCTGCTCGCACAGTCACAAGGAGCACCGACCTCCATAAATCATTTTGTGAGTTTCTCACCAGAATCAACATGATCTCACTACCGCAGATTTTGCTCCTCTTTTCTCAATTTTTTGCTTTTTCCTATACACATTTCTTGGAGTCTTTTTCGGTTAGAATAATTTTTTGAGACATTATCGGACATTATCAACCCAGCTATCGTCATGGCAACTTTTTGCTCTGACATAATACGAGAACAAGAAATAGATACTATATCAGTGGCCTAGATATCAGTAGATACTTTGTTAAGATAACATGCATGCCTCTGTACCCCTTGGCAAAGTGCAGTCAGAACTTTGTCGTCATTGTCAGCTGTGGTTCTCCTCAAAGGAACCAGAAAGCCCACTGAGATGAGATGCATTGACCCATGACTGGAAGTAAGAATACAAGACTTGCTGATGCACAACATTGGCTTCATAAAGCGTCCACTCTTGTGGCTAAAATAAAAACTCTTTCAACAAGAGTCCACATCTGATTAGAAGCGTAGTGAATGAGAGTGAGGTAATGCCAGGATTGGATCAGTGCTCAAGTCCAGTCTTAGGGTGGAGATTACTAAGGCTTTGCTTGTGACACCTTGCCAGTCAGAACTGGTGTTGATCCAGCGTAAGCGAGAAGGTTCCAAGGAAATATTATTACAAATACGACATCATACTTTCGGGCCTACGCGTGTTTGTACACATGCAAGAACTCCAGTAGCCATGTGATTCTTTCCACCATCAGTTGTTTTCTTGGTTTAAAGAACCTTGTTGTTTGGAACAGGATCTATAAAAAGGAAGGTTGTGTGTTTTTTCGAGAAGCTTTTGGCATGCGTACACACAGGGACAACCAGGTATCCAGGTGTTTATCACTACTCCTGGTGGCTATCCATGGTTCCAAGAACCACATTTCCTGGAATTACATATAACAAACATAATTAGTAACTCGTATTAAAATTTTGGAAGTTGAAACTGCCAAACTGGGATTCCATGCAAGATTTTTTAGCTTTTCTGTGCATTTGAAAATATAAAATAGATCCCATAAAAAAAGAATACATCATGCTTTTACGGCAGGAAGAGATCTAGATAGGATCTAGATCAGAGGTCCACAAACTACAGCCCACTCACACTTTTAAAACGGCCTTCTGAACAATGCCAGAGACATATTTTTAAATCGAAAAAAAAAACTAATTATAAAAAACTGTATGCAAAAATCCATAGTTCCGGTTTCCGGTCCGTTGTCATTCCGAGAGTGGCCTCTAGAGGCAAATTACTGATGGAAGTGCTGTTTGTTTTTACACGAGTTGATGCGCTGCACGGAGAGCGCTACAATATATGAATAAATTCTAAATTGATGAATTATTTAATAATATTTCATGATTAAGTAGTGTGTTTGTTTGTTTTTTGTAATGAACTTCAGTAATATTTTACACGGATTTTTTTGTTTTTATCCAGTATCCATTTTAAGAATAAAATCAGCTGATTAATTGGTTATAAGCAAATACGATCCAACCTGGCTATCTGAATCGTATCTAGTCATTAACGTAGTCTAATCATTTATTCAATTCATGTTTTGATTTAAATAGCAATGATTATGAAGAAACGTTATTGTGATAATAAAAATATGTGATTAATAAGCGATAAATCTCTTGAAAAGTAACGCTCATTTGTCTGTATGGTGCAGGACAAAATAAACTAATCTGGCATTAGGAGGCGTAATAAATACATTTAAAATTATATAAAATCTCTACAATAATACTAATAAACTGACACAATAATAGACAATCATCATAATCTATTTTTTTTTCTCTTAAAATGTGGACATTCTGCTCCCCTGGTTGCCAGAAAAAAGTCATTAAAGCGGGCGAATTGTCTGTACAGTAAAAGAGTGATTAATTATCCTTTTAAGAAGTGTATAGTTATCTATTTCTACAGACTATATAAGGTGCTTAATGAGAGAAAAATCCCAAAAAACGGGATCGATCTGAGAAATCGACCCTGTCTGTTTTATTTTAAAAAGCCGCCCGAGGCATTTACCAAAACGGCCGTTTATTCTCCAATAATGAAAGATGTCGTTAAGTGAAAAAACAAATCCTTAATGATAATAAAATGGTCGTAAGAGCTGTTAAGGTAAAAAAAACTTTAAGTAAAAATAAAATGAGGTCTTCTAGATGATGTGTGAATGTACTTACCTTATCTAGCCAAGTTTTATTGCCAAGAACGTTTGCGCTCACAAGGAATTTGTTTTGGTGACAGAAGCTTCCAGTTGCACGTTATTTAAGTCTAATGGAAATAAAAGAGCGAAATGAATCAAAGGAGTAAAAGTTATTGCACATTTTTATAAGAAGATAAAACGGTATTATGGCTCAAAAAAGTTCTGATTTAGATTAGTAAAAGTGGTATTGCACATGTTTTATTTTTATTGCACAATGCAGAGAGCGTTTAAGTGTTCATCAGGTTGATTGCCTGCGGGAAGAAACCTGCTTGCTGCTGTCCTGGTACTTGGCCAGACGGCAAAAGTTCAGAAAGCATATGGTTTGGATGTGAGGGATCCAGGGTGATTTTCTGAGCACCAATAATCCTTTCAAACCGTCCTCTGTAGTCTTTTGAAGTCTGATTGTGTAGCAGAGCCCAAACCAGATGGTTATCAACGTGCACAGGATGGACTCCATGATGGCTGAGTAGAACTGTTTGAGCAGCTTCTGTAGCAGGTTAAACTTCCATAATTGGTCAAGGAATTGCATCTTCTATTGGGCCTTTTTTAACAATGAAATCGTTTCCCACATGGGGCCCTGATAGATTGTGGTGTCTAAGAACCTGAACGACTCCACTGATGCCACAGTTTTACATCTCAGTATCAATGTTCTCCTGAAAAACGATGTTACGTATGTTGTTTTGCAGAGGTTGGTGAAGGAAATGTTGGATTCCTGCTACTGCATATTGTAGAATTGAATGGTGCCTTGGGTAAGTGTGAAGTTCTTTCAGATATAGAGGTTGATGTTGGTGGTGTAAACATGCTTGCAACAGGCTACATAATTAAAGGTGACCATGCATCAGTAGAAGCATGCTTTTAAGGTTTAAGCTTGCAATCTTTTGGTCCTCAGGTTGAGAACAGTTGATTGCATCTTCACTAGGTTTTAGGGGAGGTAATGCAACTTGGATTTCATTTCAAATGTGAGATAATGGAATGACAAATGGTCTAACATTAAACTCCAACCTACTCTATAAAAAAGTGCACTCCCAGAGTGTCACAGTTGCCAAAGACCGTAACGTAGCAGGTCCAAGTTCTCTGCCAGAAAGTCATCTCCCCAAAGTGTAGCTCAAGGGCACGGATTTGGCTCGAATATCAAATGATCATTTCTGTTTAAATTCATTTCACTTTTCTATCTTCTAGAACACGTGGTTCTGGCCGACGCTGTAGCGTTGGAATCAAAGTGCGGCCCAATTTATTGCTTAATTTTTTCCTGGAAATGGAATAACTTCTCATAAGCCCGATATACGAGTCATAAACAATTTGAACCAAGTGACAGCAATTTGGCTGAACTTCCATGGCTCTTCACACCAGCCTGGCTCCTCACACCGTTCATGTTGCGTCATATCAGTTCATTTTGCTGCATCATCTTTAACAGTAATCAACAATGCTGAACTCGCTTTTCTCAAATGTATCAACACTTTTATGGAAGATGATACGAAGCTGTGGATGATGCAGCAGACGATCTATTAATTGTACTTGTCTCGTTTACAAGAGAACTAGAGATAGATTTTTTTTTCATCTGACTATTAATTTTAGTCTGGATTGCAAATAAATGATTTAATTACTGATTTAATTATATTAGGTATAATATCCATACTGTGTATAAACACTAGAGGCAAGAAAGAGGTGGAGGAAGAGGTGTTTTTGTGGACACCTGCACATAAGATTACCCGCTTTTTGAACATCTTATTCCACATTTAATCCTCATTTGCTTTTATAAGATCTTTTTTAAGAAGATGTTCCACTAGATTTTATTTTTGTGGGCTTTAGTGGGAGGTTTGGTTGAAGTCAGATTCTGGTGGAGGTGAGAAGTGCAATCAGTGTTCTAATTTACTCCAAAGGTGATCAGTAGGGTAAGAGCTGTATATCAGGAGAACTTCCACAACTTCCAACCCATGTAAAGTATATCTTCATGGAGCTGGCTTTGTGAACAGGAGCATGCTGGAATAGGTTTTGGGTCTCGTAGTTCAAGCGAATGTAACTGTGTGGGAAGAACCACATATGGCATAAGGAAAAGTCAAGTGTCCCTATTATTTTGTCTGTACAGCTATATATATAAAACACTGTATATGATGTTAAATGCAGTCACTATATGACCAGGTGAAAGTTTTATGGACATTGTGCCAGTTGGGATTCATTTGTCACCCTGATCTGGCAACCCACCTTGCATCAAGAGATTAAACACATTAAATAAGCGTTTGGTGCCACTGAAAAAGCTCATTCTAAACCACAGCTGACCCCAATAGTGAAGTGAATCGAGTTTAATTGCTCCACATTTACTGGGAAAAAAATCTCATTCTACACACAGCAGCATTTTCATTAAAACCAATTAGGAATCAAAGGCCATATTAGCCACATTGAAGGCCTCTGCAGCATGGCCTTGTTCTGCCACGAGTCTTTATTTAATAAGAACTCGATTTATTAACACACGTTCTTTGTTCCTGAACTTTGCAGTTCCTCATCGGTCCTGGATTTATTGGCAGGTCTGCGGTTGATCAATTTCACCACTTCATTGCCTTTTTGAACTGCAATTTGTACTTAGTAGGTGGGCACGGGTAGAATAATGTGCTTTAGTAAACCGAACATTAAATTCACGACAAACGTCAAGTTGTGTTTCATACTGATGTACCTACCCGATGAAACTTTATTTAAATGTGCTCATGAGGTAGAGCTGTGACGTCCTGCAGACACGACAGGAAAACAACGTCTGTTTTTTTTTCATCTTGTTGATGATGTTGATTTCATCTCTAACCTCTGTTATGGAGATGCACATCCTAATACTGATGTAGGTGAGGAGATGAAGAGGCCTGGGGTGCACTCAGCGTTCCATTTCATCCAAAAGGTGTTCAATAGGCTTTCTAGCTCAGTAGTGCCCATGCAATCCATATCTTAATGGAGTTTCTTCGGCATTTCGTGAAGAAATTGCAACTGGTCCAGAAGAAATGCGCCTTTTGTGTACCAACCTGTATGACGCCATATGAGGACGATCATGTGCCACCAATTTTGTAGGAAGAGCCACATTTGGCTGGAAAAGTAATTTGTCCCAATACTTTTGCCCCTATAGTGTATGTATAAATGTTTTATACACTATAGGGGCAAAAGTATTGGGACAAATTACTATTCCAGCCATATATATATATATATATATATATATATATATGCAATGCAAAGTAGGTTGGAGTTTAATGTTAGACCATTTGTCATTCCATTATCTCACATTTGATCGATTATCGATTAGTAGTATTTTATTTATTTATTACACTGTACATTATTTTTCACAGCTCAAGAAATATTAAAGATGCTACCCAAACGTTTCGTTTCTGCCCTGCTGGTTTTCAGTCTAACAACATGAGCAGGAAGCTGTATTTTTATTCGAGAATAAACGCTTCAGCTTTGAAATTCAGCTCAAGTGTTTTCAGGTTTCCCTGCCAGTCACAACTAAATGCTACACCACACATCCGACTTGTTTCTTTCTTCTTGCAGGAACACACTCGTGTCTTTGGAGCTTTCGAGAGAAGAACATTCAGAGAAACATTACCTCGTTATGTACAATCATTACGCAGATTTGGGGAAAGTATTGGGACGCCTGACTTTTCCAGCCATATGTGAGTTTTCCCCAAACTGTTTCCACACATCTGGAGGAACACAGTTGCATAGGATGCTTTTGGACAACTTTTACTTATGTAAAAGGTCCAAACATGCTCCAAAGCCAGCTCCATGAAGATATGGGTTGGAGTGGAAGATCTCCTGCTATGGACTTCTAAACCCTATTGGACACCTTTGAGATGAATGTGAAGGCTGACCGACCACAGGCCTCCTCACCTTCTCACCTACATCAGTACCAGACTTTCCTAACTGGCTGAATGAATATTTATAAATCTCCACAAGAACACTCTAGAACTTCCCAGAAGAATGTAGGTTATTATAAGAGCTAATTGGGACTGAATTGGATGTTCAAAGAAGAGCATATAATTCTTATGGTCAGGTGTGTCTAGGTTTTGAGAAGCTTCAGTGTGCACAGGAAGTCTCGAAATTAATCTCAAACAAACCCAGTGGGCCCAGATTGATGTTTTATGATGTCATAAATGCC